>NC_049170.1:107915069-108072569 GCF_009769625.2 Cygnus olor | reverse complement strand
TTGAAGACATTTAGTCAAAGAAAGACAGAGAAATGCCACTGAAATTACAAAGCAGAAACCATCTGTACAGTGCCCACCCAAGAATCTGTAGCACCCTATGCACAGGTGACAAATGTTATAAACAGTTGATTTTCAAGCAGCATTTTTTCAAAAACTAAAGATTTTGAAAATACCCATGTATTTGTGAGTCTTTAGATATAGATCATGAGTGAGAACTGTAACAAAATAAATGATTCACAAAAGCCATCACTGAGTAACATAGGTTAAACAGCTGATTGTATTAAAAAAAAAAAAAAAAAAAAAAAAAAAAAAAAAAAAAACGTAGTTTCCAGGGAAGTTATAGACTTGCAATTTTTTTTAAGCTAAAGCCTGCTGATTTTAGAGGTGAACAATAAAGTATTGTGTCTGGAACTTGGATGTCAGATTCTTAGTAATTAAATAATTTTTTTCTGGTGTTTGTACACCCGTGGCATTATTTAATGCTGGCAAACTTTAAATTGGAATTATACAGGTACACTGAACTGTAAAACCTGCTGCTGTGCTTTTTAGAATAAGTTGCAACAAAGTAACAAGTTTTCTTTTTATTTACATAAATATTTCTTTATTAGTGATTCAATATGGAAATGAAAACAGTACATTTTCTTTCCCAGTGACAAGGTAGTCACAGTTATTTTATTATTATTATTATTATTATTATTATTATTAACTTCCTTGACAGTTAATAGAAGAGATCTTCTATGATATTCAAAAATCAAATCAACTCTGAAATTTGCCATCTCTATGATAAATTAAATTATCTTCCTCCTAAATTCCTATCACTCTACCCATCATTAACTTCAGTGTCTTACATTAGGTTGTAATTTAATTACTATTTTATAACATTTCATCATATTGTATTCACAGAGTCACAGAATCATCTAGGCTGGAAGAGACCTCCAAGATCATCTAGTTCACTCAGAAAAATATTAAGACCTGTCTATTCTACATTAGTTTACCTAGTTAAAGGTGTTAATAGCATTTTACAGCTTTTTAATCTGCTCTTTTGTTCTGTTCACCTCTGGTTTTGTGTGTGCACCCCACTCCCTACAGGCAGCAGACTCTGCTCTGCTCTGCAAGTCTTTGTTTAAAAGAGACGGAGAAGGATAGACAGGTTGCTCAGGACAGCCTTCTTTTCTGTGGTCATCTAAAAATAACAGAGGCATGTTTGGTTTCAGTCCTCTTTCTAAAGGAAAATATATTTTCACAGAATATATAAAGATCCTTATGAGTTATTAACAACAAGCGCACCAACTCAGGGGTTTTGCTGAGATAACTGCATCTTACACAATAGTCTGTGTGCCATCATTAAAGGTCATTTCTTTCCTTCAAAGGGAAAGCCTAGACTTTCCATCCATATCATATATTTTTTATTATAATAAGCTGGAGACAAAAGTTCAGGCTCCGTTTCGCAGTACTGTACTTTATTTTATTTTGTTTGTTTAAAATTTATATCTTCTACTTGAAATAGTTGGATGACAATTCAGAACAGTATTTTAATCTTCAGAGGATTTTGAACTAAGTGATGATACTGTTACAGTCCCATAGTCAGTAGGTCTGATATACCAAAGTGCTATACTTCAATGCAGGTGCAGAAAGCAATGCCTGCCTCTAAGTCAATTGAAAACAAAACAAAACAAAACAAAAGCAAGAAAACAAACAAACAAACAAAAACTTGTTTTAAAGTATAGAAATACTCCATTCTATCACGTAAGTATTAGCCTTGTTTTCAGAGTGCCAGCACTCACTGCTTTTCTCTTCTTTAATTTTGTTTGCCTGAAAAGAATTTTATGCAACCTAGGAAAAAGATCACTTCCATCTTTAATGGAAGACTTAAGAAATCTTTCCTTCCTGCCCCATTGCATGTGAGGTCCAGTCATAATTATATTATCCACACAGAAAGGGAGACAAGGGACTGTTTGCCTCACATCATAATCTGAAGTTGCATCCTCAAAGGGTGCACCAACATCAGTATTTCAGTTCAGATCAGGAAAGTGTTTTCGAAGTGAATTTCCCAGTTGTCTCCATTTGCAGCACTAGTTCACATTGTAGAGCACACTGAGAGCCCTGGAATCCCTCTGGCTAAAAGCAAAGACATATCCTAACACATGCCACTGGCCAAAGGGTTCAGCCAAGGGGCTATGCTAGAGCTGATTGATGTAAAGCAAAACCTCTGAGGTGTGTATGACATGGATGCCAGTGTCTCAGCAACAGTGGTTTTGCCTCTGAGATATCAGCATATGTTCCTGCTGTGCTTCTGTGAGGCTAATAAAGGGGGCTACTCTATATTACAAGTCACTGGAAGTACTAGAAAGAACAAGATGCATCAGGGAGCTAGTGAACATGTATTTCTGAATCATAAAACCCAATCAAAGGAACAGAAAAATCATGCCATGTGTGGAACATAGCATTTCTCCTTTAGTTATTAAAGTCTTTGCTTTCCAGTGAGATCTCCATTAAACTATGGGTTCCCAGAGCAATTTGGCAGTCTGGCATCCTAAATAATCCAACTGCTTTCTGAGCTTTTCCACAGCAACATCTCTGGGATCTCTGTCCTGAAATTCATAATAGTAATACTTTCTTTGTTAGTAACATCACTTGGTTTAGGTGGGATTTTCCTTCTGGATGGAAGTTGTCAGACTACTTGCTTATTAAATGGTCCGATTGCCTAATGTGGAGCAAGGTCTACCAGAGACCTGAGGTCTTATATCAAAATGTCATTAAAATTATTTTGGTCATATTAAGGAAAAATTCATCTTTATGCTGATTTTTATAAAACCATGCAGAACTAGGACCTGACTGTGAGTTCACACATCCCAGAAAAAGTAGATGTATTCTTTACTTGCTTCAAATCAATCTGTGCTCAGATTCTTTCGTATCATCAATGAGAAGAAATTGTGAACTGGGAGAGCAAGGACTTGTTTGTATTAGCAGCTGTGCTTAAGTTCTCTGTAAAAATATATTTCATCTGGGTGTTTTTATCACATTCCTGTGTGATAAGAAGTGTTCTGTACAAAATTAGAAGTGACCTTTGCCTCTTAAATATTTTCAAGTGCTACTTCCTACATTAGTTCTCAGTCTGGGGCACAAGTCAGTGCCACAGCCACCATCTACATGCATCACTTGAATTGTTGATGTCACGACTGATAGCTTTAGAAAGCTGGTTCTGACAGATCTGCAATGATACTTTATCTTACTCCTTGTAGTGTCTCTTCACTTTCTGCTTGCTGCCATTTTTCCCCAGCTCTTTTTAGAGGACTCCAGCAAAGCAACATAACTCTGTTGTGAAAAGTAGACTGGTCTTGGCAAAACCTCTAGTTCACATGCTGCCCACGGTCAGACTAAGGCAGGCTTCACTGTTTTCCTGTATTGGTAGTCTCATGATACTTTAGCTGAGAGGCAGTAGCTGCTTTTCTGGAGATAGAAAACTGGATAAGTGGAAAAAACAAAACTGTGGTCTGTATTGGGAACATTAATGTCTAAGGACAAAGAGAAAAGGTCATGCCAGTTTATTATTATTTTTTTTTTTAGATCTGCACGATGATAATTTTCTCTCTCTTCTTCTTATGTCTAACCCTACATTTTTACCCTAGATGAGAGACTGTAACCGTAAAGGTATGTTAAACTAGTTATCTTCTAATTTCTGTCTTTATAATAAGGGGTCTGAATAGCCATGTAGTAGTTGTGTTGTGTTGTAGTGTTATTAGTGCAACTGCTGTATCTAGTGCGACACCGAGAGTCCCATACATTTGTTCCTTGTTCCCCTCTAAGCCCTTTGGGAGTCCCAAATATTTCTAGCATATCCCAAATAAGCTACAAGGAGGAAGAGGAAACCATGAACAGATTCTCATTTTAGTGTGGCAAGTTGTGAGTCATCATTAATTACTGATAGCAAGGCAGACATCGAGACAGTGTTCATGACACATGGCCCAGGGTTGATAACTGTATGCCACAGACATAGATTTAAAATTGTTCACTTACAGAGAAGGGCTGGATTGATAAATTTTATTTAGATAACATGAAATTAATCTTTTGTTATTGTATTGAGTTTATTCAGTCTACCTTTCCCAATCTCAGCAAGTGAGGAGTTATTGGCTGTGAATCGTGATTTAGGATAGATAAATACACTGAACTTTGGAGTTCAAACATAAAGCTTGACATGCTATAAGAATTACTTCATGGTAAGACTGTATGAAAAAATAACTTTGGATGTGAAATCAGCAATGTCAAGCACATACATAAGTAATGAAACAAGTGGTATGAATGTATGTTGCTTATTATTTCATAATTTACAAAACTAGCAAAAAATATACTAATAATATGTGATGTTATTTAGCTTAATTTTATTTTCTTACTGTGCAATTTGTTATTAAATATGCATATACATATTTTTCCCCACTAGAAGCAAATTCTAAATACAGAAATAAATAAAAAATCCATCAGATTGCCAAGGGAAACAAATATATATTTTATCTGCAAACAGGTTCTGTGATCATAAGGTTCTTTTTTCCTACTGTAAATATTTCTTTAACATTTGTCTTGATTCATGTGAGGTCTATGGAGACCTTAGATCCTCTTTACTATACTCAAGGAGATTACTGAGGTGTTGTTTGGATGATCTTGTGTATTGGGTTTAAGTGTCAGGGGGTTGGTAGCAGGGAGTCTGCAGGGGTGACATCTGTGAGCAGAGCCCAGCAGCTGCCCCATGACAGATCAGAGCCAGCTCCAGCTGGCTCCAAAAGGGACCAGCTGCTGGCCAGAGCTGAGCCTCTGAGAGACACTGGTTGGGCCTCTGGGAGAACAGATTTAAGGAAGGGAAAAAAAAAGAAGAAAGAAGAAAAGAAAAAAAGAGAAGAGAAGAGAAGAGAAGAGAAGAGAAGAGAAGAGAAGAGAGAAGAGAAGAGAAGAGAAGAGAAGAGAAGAGAAGAGAAAAAAGAAAAGAAGAAAAGAAAAGAAAAGAAAAGAAAAGAAAAGAAAAGAAAAAAGAAAAGAAAAGAAAAGAAAAGAAAAGAAAAGAAAAGAAAAGAAAAAAGAAGAGAAGAGAAAAGAAAAGAAAAGAAAAGAAAAGAAAAGAAAAGAAAAGAAAAGAAAAGAAAAGAAAAGAAAAGAAAAGAAAAAAGAAAAGAAAAGAAAAGAAAAGAAAAGAAAAGAAAAGAAAAGAAAAGAAAAGAAAAGAAAAGAAAAGAAAAGAAAAGAAAAGAAAAGAAAAGAAAAGAAAAGAAAAGAAAAGAAAAGAAAAGAAAAGAGAAAAGAGAAAAGAAAGAAGGAAGGAAGGAAGGAAGGAAGGAAGGAAGGAAGGAAGGAAGGAAGAGAAAGAAAGAAAGAAAGAAAGAAAGAAAGAAAGAAAGAAAGAAAGAAAGAAAGAAAGAAAGAAAGAAAGAAAAAGAAAGAAGGAAAGAAAGAAAGAAAAAGGAAAAGAAAAAGGAAAAGAAAAGAAAGAAAAAAAACTACTGCACAACAACAGCTTGGAGAGAAGAATGAGAACCAGCCCTGCAGCCACCAAGGTCAGTGCAGCAGGAGGGCAGGAGGTGCTCCAGGCACGCAGCAGAAGTTCCCCTGCAGCCTGTGGAGAGGTCCCTGGTGGAGCAGGCTGTCCCCCTGCAGCCCATGGGTCCCACATGGAGCAGATCTCCACGCTGCAGCCCGTGGACGAGCAGTTATGGTGGAATTTAGCTGCCCAGCAGGGTAAAACCACCACATCTTGCCAGCATCCTTGTTGCCTGTGCATCTGTTTCTAATAGATGTGAACAATTTGTCTAAGTGTCCCGAAGGACACTTCTTAGAGTGCAAGAGCTCTCCACGCTCCTGTGTAAGAAATCAAGCAGGGAAGGCAGGAAACCAGTGTAGCCAAACAAGCACCTGCTGGTCAAACTAAGGAGTAAGAAGGAAATGCACAGGCAGTGGAAGCAGGGACACATGGCCTGGGAAGATTACAGGGATGCCGTCTGGATATGCAGGGATGGGATCAGGAAAGCCAAGGCATAGATGGAACTGAGCTTGGCAAGAGATGCAAAGAATACCAGGAAGGGATTCTATAGGTACATTGGTCAGATCAGAAAGGCCAAAGAGAGTGTACTCCCTCTGGTAGATGAGAAGGGAGAACTGGTAACAACAGACATGGAGAAGGCTGAGGTACTAAACTTCTTTGCCTCAGTCTTCACTGCCAGTCAGGCTTCCTATGTCTCAAGTCCCTGAACCTGTAGATGAGCGCTGTGGAACAAAGTCCCACCCACTGTAAGTGAAGAGCAGGTTTGAGACCACCTGATGAAACTGAACAAGTACAGGTATATGGGGCCTGATGACATGCATCCCATGTTGCTGTAGAAATTGGCTGATGTAATTGCCATGCCTCATATTTGAAAAATCCTGGCAGTCTTGCGAAGTCCCTGGTGACTGGAAGCAGGGAAACATTATTCCCATTTTTAAAAAGGATAGGAAGGAAGACCTGGGGAACTACAGACTGGTGAGCCTCACCTCAGTGCCTGGCGAGATCATGGAAATGATCCTCCTGGAAGCATTCTATGATGGAGTGACTGCATCAGTTGACAAGAGAAGACCAACCGATGTCATCTACCTGGACTTCTGTAAGGCCTTTGACATGGTCCCACATGACATCCTGGTCTCCAAATCGGAGAGATATGGATTTGATGGGTGGACAGTTCAATAAATAAGGAGTTGGACTGAAGGTTGCACCCAGAGAATGTTGTTCAATGGCTCTATGTCCAAGGGGAGGGTGGTGACGAGTGGTGAACCTCAGCTCTATCCTGGGACTGGTGCTGTTTAATATCTTTATCAATGACACAGACAGTGGGATTGAGGGCACCCTCAGCAAATTTGCAGTTGACATCAAGCTGAGTGGTGCAGCTGATCTGGTAGAAAAAAGGGATGCCATCCAAAGGGACCTGGATGAGCTAGAAAAGTGGGCCCACATGAACCGAACTGAGGTTCAACGAGTCCAAGTGCAAGGTGCTGCATCTGGGCCGGGGAAATCCCAGACATGAGTACAGACTGGGAGAAGAATTCACTGAGAACAACCCTGAAGAGAAGTACTTGGGGCTTCTAGTGGAAGAAAGGCTTGACATGAGCCAGCAGTGTGTGCTTGCAGCCCAGAAGGCCAACTGCATCCTGGGCTGCATCACCAGAGGAGTGGCCAGCAGGTCAAGAGAGGTGATTGTCCCCCTCTTCTCTGCCCTTGTGAGGCCCCACATGAAGTACTGCATCCAGGTCTGGGGTCCCCCAGCACAAGAAAGATAAGGAGATGTTAGAGAAAGTCCAGAGGAGGTTTACAAAGATGCTCAGAGGGCTGGAGCACTTCTCTTATGAAGAAAGGCTGAGAGAGCTGGGGATGTTCGGCCTAAAGAAGAGAAAGATCCAGGGTGACCTCACCTGAGGATAGATTTAGACTAGACATTAGGAGGAAATTCTTCACTCAGGGGGTGGTGAGGCACCCTCTGAGTGAAGAGGTGGACAGGCTGCCCAGAGAGGTTGTGGATGCCTGAGCCCTGGAGGTGTTGAAGACCAAGTTAGATGAGGCCCTGAGCAACCCGATCTAGTGGGTGGCATCCCTGCCTATGGCAGAGGTGTTGGAACTAGATGATCTTTGAGGTCTCTTCCAACCTGTGCCAGTCTATGATTCTATGATTCTAAATGCTGTTCTTAATTGAAATCAGGTTATAAAGAGTCTAGTCAATACAAATATACATTAAAACAATAAAAACGTAAATACAATTTTTATATTGTCATTTTCATTAAAAATTCATTCTTTGGTCCCAGTTCACACACCAGTTAATTTATTACTTTATGTCACAGACATTCTTGGTATCTGTATGTTTTTAAAACATTAATCTATATGATTATTTGCTATATCTTTGTCTGCAGTACTAATTAGACTGTAGTACAGTAGTACAGATTGACCTCTTTCTGAAGAAAGGTACTTTTAAGTGATATTTCACTCTCAAAAGCAGAGAAATCTCTCTAGTACAGAAGCTTAAAATAATTTTGATACCCACATTTATGTTCTAGAGCAGGAGAAGCATAGCTGCTAAAAGTCATGTCATTAACATAACTTTCTACATTAAAGTAAAACAATCAGAGCTGATTTTTTTTTTAATTGGACAACTATGGGATTTCAGACTTCAAAGGACAATGGTTACAATAGTGAAGAGCAATATAGTTTCTATTTGATAATAAACACATATTTATGACTTCCTTGTAAACATTTATAACACAGTTATTCAGTATGTTGCCCAGTGTGTGTGTGTTGGGGGGGAGGGGGGGGTGGAGGGGTTGGGGGGGACACTTTTGCCTTTTCCCAATAAAAGAGAGCACAGAGAAAGAACTATGAACTCCAGTAAATAAGGTGAACAGTAGCTTGAACTCTGGATCATTTCCTTAGTGCAGTTTTCTTAAAATCACTCTGATTTCTCATTTCTTCTAACATAACCACATTTTCTTAGCTTATACACAGATCAGATCAAATCCTTTCAAAATTAGCCTAACAGAGCTATTATTATTCTTTGGAGGACAAATATGTTCTTAATAGAAAGTTACAGGAGTTATTATTGATAATCATATCCTGTAATATACTCCAGGAGTCCCAGGAATTATTGAATCCTATTGTATGCTCCAATATGGAGATTTAATCTTCCCATGATTTCTCCTCCCACATAGATTACTCAGCTAAAGTACATCTCATATGCAAAAGATACAAAGCTTTTTTCTTGTGCTAGGGTCACTTACCAAGACACTTCATCCCTGAAGAAATTACTACAGTGCTTGACAAGGGGGTAGAATCAGAATCACAGGGTTGGAAGGTGCTTCTGGAGGTTGTCTGGGTCAACCTTGTGCTGAAAGCAGGGCTAAGATCAGGTTTCTCTTAACCTTGCCTGGTTAAGGTTTGAAAAGCTCCAAAATTTTAAATGTCGTTGCCTCACCATGTTGAGTTTGACCTCTCTCTGATTTTTTTTTCCTTGTACCCAATATTGATTTCTCTTGCTGAAGCTTGTGACCAATGCCTTATTCTTCTACCATGCATCTCTGAGAAGAAGCTGGCTTCATCTTCTCTGCTACTCCTTTCTAGGTACTTGAAGACAGTAATTAGATCTTTCCTGAACTTATTTTATTCAAACCGAATAATCCCAGCTCCCTTAGCTTCTCCTAGTAAAATACATGCTCCATCCCCCTAACCACCTTGCTAAGTGTAGGACTGTCTCTGTTGAGATTGTTGAGGGGAGACAAAAACCAGGACACAACACTGAATATGCAGCCTCATCACAGTACCAAGCAGAAGGGAATAATCACTTCTATCCAGCTGATGCTTATGATTCTGCCAATGAAGCCCAAAGTGTGTTTTAGGTTTCATTGCAGGAATACACCAATGGCTTGTGTTCAGTAGCACAAATAGGTTTAACCTAACTGGCTTGGATATCAGAGGAAGCATAGGGCATCTGCAGTCAAAATAACATGTAGGATCAGCCAACTAGCAAGGCCTAAACAGTCTGAATTAGACCTGGCTTGGATAAGTAGAACTCACAGAGAATATATTTTTCTCATTTCTCAGCTACCACAACGAGAAGCAATGATATTAGCTTGAAGACAGATTTAGACCCATTTCATTGGAACGGGTTGCACCAAGAAGTGTTAGAGTCACCATCCCTGGGCGTGTTTAAGGAAAGGTTGGACCTGGCATTTAGGGACATGGTTTAGTAGGTGATATTGGTGGTAGGGGGACAGTTGGACCAGATGGTCTTGGAGGTCTTTTCCAAACTTAATGATTCTATGATTCTGTGATGATTCTAAGACCATGTCACTTTGTTGGTGAAATGCAAGGAGAAAGGCAGCACACGTAACCCAGTTAATGCACAGACACTTGGCAAACGATTTGCAACGTGGTGCTCAACATGGTGAGTGACATTGAGAACCATTGATGGGGGACACTGCGAAAAGACAGACAGTTCCTGTCCACTGATGTCTGAGCCTGGTGGTTAAGAACAGTACTGCTGCTAGACAAATATGAGCTGTGCTCCATGAGGCAAAAGACAGGACACATAGGGACTGGATAGTTATGAAAGGCTGGAAAAGCAAGAAGGAATAAATTGTAATTTATAACAGGGACAATCCTTGCCCTAGGAGCTGTTGGGATGTGGTGACTAGGTAACTGTGACAGGAAACGTTACAAGGAATAAAACTTAGAAAATACTAAGGAATAATTTGGTTTAGCTGTTAGGTTTTCCTTAGGAGCTTGCAATCTTATCTCATCTACTTCCTTGCTCCAATGCAGGCTCAGCCATCACTAAGTCCATTATTCCTGGGTAATAGTTGTCTTACCTTCTCTAAAAAACCCTCCAATCCAGCAGTTTAATTGCTTCATTAACCTTACAGTTAAAAACAAATCCTTAATATCTAATCTGATATGAAGGCATCATTTTAGGCTTCCAGAAAAAGATCAGACAGATAACAGTTGGGCGTGATTTAGGAGCAGCTGGCCCTGCCTTGGACCAGTTTTCATTGACTGGAAAATATCTTGGGGATTCCTCCAGCCCCACACACCATGATTTCTCTGGTTGCCATGCTGGTTTTAGAAAAATTATTTGACAGCTATATCATTCAGAAATTGTCTTTCAACATAAACCTGAAGGGACTAATAAAAGCTGCCAGTGAGGCAAATGCCATTTTGATACAAATAAAGCTTAAAAATATGTTGTAACAGTGACCTTCTTAGGAATGTATTTTATATCCCCCTGTATACTGCATCAGCTCAGTGTTAATGATCTTCTCTTTTTAAAAAGGAAGAATGGTTTGTACTTGTATATCTAGTTTTACACAAAAAAGAAATAATTATAATAAGATTTATTTTTATATATATATAAAAAAAAAAACTACAGTTACCCCAGAAAATGCATTCATACAAGCATTTTGGAGGAAGGAATGTAGTGATGTCTGTAGTCTGACACAGCAAGTTTATTTCAGAGAAAGCAATCTGAAGGTCTTGTTATAATCTGTGAACAAAGTTCACTGAGTTGGATTTACCTCTCCATAAAGTTCTTCCATATCATATGTGGTGTATTTATTGCTGTTACGCTAATGGAAAAGGTACATTACTTCAGAAAGATTAGCATAAGAACACTGAGTTACTTAAATTATACCTTTTTCAAGGCTTTGAGTGGCAGAATCGCCCTAGGCATTTTACATTTTACAATCAGTGTCTCATAATCTGAGACCAACTAAATCCCTTTGTATTATGTTTTGGTTTGTTATTCAGACATATTCAGATATATTCTAAAATTTGAAAGAGTATGGAACAACAGACAAAATGTTGATCACAGTAATTCAAGGCCATAAATTTATTGTTATTGGCAAATAGTTAATAATGAGGTCATCTTTAATTGCTGATAAGAAGAGATAGGTATTAAAATACTAACATCAGCTCTTGAACAATTGACATTCCATAAGAATTCCTCAGTTAGTCAGCAACTTCTCAAAGCAGTTATGAATTGAATTCTCATTGTGTTTTAAGCTAAACTCAGACAAGCTTGCAGAATCACTTATTTAAAAGCATATGGAATCAAACACTATATACTTATTCTTCATTCCCTTTTATAAATTTATAAATTTTTATTTTCCCTCACAAAATTGATATTACACACACAATAATATCTGTGTTTGATTTCTCAAACTTGGAACGGATGGTATAAAAGACTGTGGAAACAGACACTTGTATTTTAGAGAAATTATTTCATTATATCCATACTTTCTGATAGATGAAGAGGGTGAATGAGCTGTGAGTTTGAATGCTGCAGTCCATTCCCCAGATGAATTACAATATGTCACTGGACTGATGGAGACACCAAACTTCCTTGAATCCAAGGAGGCTGCTGAACCTAAATGAGATGTGCAAAATCCTTTGAAGATCTGAGATTTAGGGCTTTAACCAAACTCAGTAAAGCCCAGTGCTGCCCTCCTCCTCTGACTCACTGCTGTGTTCACAGAATACTAGTATTTCTTTTGTCCTCACCCTTTGTGTCTGTCAATTTCTGAAATAACCAAAGCCTTGGGAACAGAAATTGACTTTAGGGATAAATTTCTTCCCATCTGTAATTAGGTACATTTAGACATCAACTATCTTTGTCTAGGAAGTCACCAAAGTTTAAGGTGACAGTTCACCTGCCCTGTGGTGCATCAGTTGGGATGAGATGGCTGCTGTGCTGGTCAAGCCATCTTCCCTTTGCTGACCTCAGCAGGGCACCTAGATGGCTAAACTACAGGAGTGTTAAAAACCCCACTGAGCTCTGCTTTTAGGACTTCGTATGAACAGCAACCAACTGGAGCCATTACCCTGGTCAAAAGACCTTCAGTTAAAACAAAATACCAGATTTTATATAAAGTGGGTCTGATATCTGCTGTTTCAAATGTATTTCCAGATTATGCTCTAGAGCTGCAGTAAACATGCAGAAGAAAACGCCAGCACACTACCTTCTTCATCTCTTGTTTCACAGTCTTAATTACTACTTATGAGGCCCTTGGTATCTCAGTCCTCATTGAATGCCTTACCAATATAATGGTTGATGTAATTTAAATTAATTAAGAAACATTAAACATTCACAGCCCAGATTTTTAATATTATAGTCTTAAAACTGGAATTGTACAAACAGATTTTTTTTTTTTTTAACTGCTAATAAGAAGTTAACACAGGATATAAGACCTTAGTAGCAACTCTCTCTTGGCTACCAGACTGTTCTTATTGCAGTCTGTCACAGCAGATTGCCAGTGCCAGCTACAGACTGAAAGTTTTGCTTGATTTATAGATTTCTAGGTAGGAAAAATAAAAAATAAAAATAAAAATAAAAATAAAAATAAAAATAAAAATAAAAATAAAAATAAAAATAAAGCAAGCTGCTGTACCTTCCATACTATGGCATGCAGATAGTGCATAAAGTGAGAGAATTACAAAATGAGACTTGAAACCTGCATAATCTTGGCAAGTCTCTTTTTCTTCCTCTATTTAACAATGGCTTAACAAGAAGTTGATATTTCAGAACTAGAGTATGACATACTAATAACAAGTTGGCAAGTAACAAAGTAATTTTCTGTCATGTAAATGCAATACTTAATGCAAAAAAGTAGCTTTTTCTAATACAAGTAACTTTGAGGGTGACATGATTAAGCAAGTAATTAACTCTTTTAATTCTGAGGTACAGGACCTATTGAAAATTTTAAATTATCTTTTTCATTTAAATTATCTTTTATCAGATAATACTGATGCTACTTACAAAATTGTAAGTAAACTGCAAATACCCTAGTAGGACAGTTAAATGATAATTAGATCCATATAAACAATCTATTAACTAAAAGCCTAGTTAACCTAATTTCCTATTTAAGCTCAAGGACAGAAGTTGAGGCAACAGAAGAGGAGCTGATCAGATAGGGATTTGAGGGACATACATTTAAACGCATTGAGATCTAAGAAAACTTAGATGGAAATTGGATCCAACATCTACTGTGTAAGAACAGAAATTCAAAACTGCTCCTCACAATATAGCTTTCTTTCTCTGCTTTTCTCAATTTACTTGAATTGCATCAGGGATACTTTTGTCATCTTTTCTGCATGAAAATCTATGATGTACTGTTGCTTTTCACTGACCAGACCAGTTAAATATTGGATGCATAACTGTTGTTCTCTTAAGACTTTTTGCAAGTGTACCCTCCTCTAAGACATTTTATTTTATTTTATTGAGTCTTGGTTAAAATGATGAGTGATATACTATTTTGAAAAAAAATATGTTTCATTCAAAGGAAACAGAAGAACATGTAGTCAGCGGACAGAAGGATCAAAATAATTGGCTGGAGGAACCACAGGAAAATAGGAATTCTGGGAAAGGGAAGAACTTCAAACTGCAGAGATGTGAAATGGGGCTAATCAAATACAAAGAAGTGAAAAAAAAAAAAAAAAATCAAAAAGCAAAGGAAATTGAGAATAATGTTAAAGCAGGAAAAAAGTATATAAAGAACTTATCTTCCCCTAAATAAACAATGACTTAGAAAGACAAGGATCGTGGGGATATAATAAAGATGCGAAGGAAAATGGAACAAAGCAAAGAACAAATCGGAAGGAGAATGAAGGCAGGACAACAAAAAGGAAATGAGATATGGATTGAATAGAAATAAGAAGGAGAAGAAGCAATGAAAAAAATAATAATAAATTTTGCGCTTAGATCATGGTACATATTTTTAGCACAAGTTCAATCTTTTGTGGCAGCCCTAATTATGTAAAATAGCAATCTGCATCCTAAATATCTAGTAAAAGCTGAAATACTGGTTTACAGTGTTTCAGAGAACACATACTGTGTGTCATAAATTATGACATTTTTCAGCATGATAGCTGTCATCATCAGTCTGTTCAGAAATTCAATGATTAAGATTTAGTTAAAGCTTGTGTAATTTTTGTAGCATTTATATGGCATTGCTCTTGTTCAGAGACAGTGATTTTTAAATGAATGGCTGACACTTGCTGATATCCTGAAATCAATAAGCTGAAACATCAGCCAGGAGGAACAGAAGAACAGAAAAAGAATTGGTTTGCACTGTTGATGGTTGCAATCATTGCTACATCCCCTCAATGCTTTATGCATGACACCATCTCTCTTCGCAGGAGACAGAAGTGTAAATGAAGCTGGCACCTTAAAAGGCTTTGAAGTCTAAAACAGTAAGATTAAAACACAGTGTTAGTTGTTTGTGAGATGCTTGACTAAGAGCAAGCCATAGATTCTGTACTGTTGTCACAATATCTATCCTCTAATGTTTGGTGCATTATTTGTTGTCACACTCAGGAATCATCACAGGCTTCTCAGTGGACATTACCTAAAACCACTATACACAGGACTGGCAACTCCGGAAGAAATAAAATAACACTTTACTGCCCTGAAGTGTTTAACCTTGTGACACCTGCTGGGAATGAAATTGGCAGGGATATTTCCCTCAATACCAGAATTGAGAAGTTCTTGAATGTAGCAGTAGTTCTTTACAGCCAGCAGCTTCCATTTTTAAGCAGGTAAAAACCCCAAACCTCAACCCAACTCCAAATGCTGTAATAGAAACAACCAACAACCTACATGGAATATAGGATTTCTATCTTAGCTATAAGAACTGAGTGGAGAAAAAAAAAAAAAAGAAAGAAAGGGAATAATGTAGGAAACCAGCATGTCTTTTGTTGATTGTTCTAATCATAGGGTAAGTCAGCTTTATCAAATAACTTCTGGTGTGTGGATAGTTCAACATCCAGATGTAGAAAAAAAACTTTTGTGCCAAAAGGTAATCAATACTTAATAATGACCTCAAAACACGTACATTTTTGGTAAAGCAGGATTTAGATAAATATCTTCATCTTCTAAAATTCAAGTAACATATTCATGAAAACAGTGCAGACATTCTCTCTCAAGAAAAATAAATACTGTGGTAATCTATTTAGAAAGCATCCATTTCTTTTTAATTCTCTGCTGATGAATTTCAAAAATCTTCGTTTGTTGAGATGTATTAGACATTTCCCAAATATTTAAGTAAAAGGGCTTCATTTATGATTGGTTAAGCTAGGCACATGAGTATTGCTAAAATGGTAACACTATAGATTTTTTTGTCTGCACTAAGCTTCCCAATTCTCTCTTCAAACATTTGAATAGCATGATTAGCATCTTCACTTGGCAAGGGAAAACATTAAAATTGAGATGGAACTCATCTAATTTTTAACACTATATAAATTAATATGCAGCTTCTTATAGAATGGAGTTAATCAAGCTCTTATTATTTTAATATCTGCATATATTTAATTATAGCTTTTTATACTGCACATTTTGTAGTCTATAAGGGTAAGTAGAGTGTAGCCACTGTCTTTGATTGAAGACCTTTTCTCTGAATATTGTATACTCTTTTTTTGTACGGGACTCTAAAATCATGAATCAATTTGTTACCTCAAATAAAGATTCCTTCCAAAAAAAAAAAAAAAAATAAGGTATCCAACACTTTTTCATGAAAATATTGTGTTTTTTTTTTAAGTATTTTTTTTCCTCAATCTGTTTCTTTTCTTTTACTCTTGTTACCTTATTACCAGGTTGTTTGTACCAAATTTGGATACATTTTATTTTATTTTATTTTATTTTATTTTATTTTATTTTATTTTATTTTTTACCATATGTCAAGTCTGACAGCTGTTGTTTTGTTGGAAAGTTTACAAGTTTTCTCTTTAAAAATTACAGTTAACAATGTACTGTGCCTCTGATGCAGGTTCAGTGTAATGAAAATGAAGGAAAGTTGCTACTCCAAACAAAGAAAAAAAAGGTATAATTTCTGGCACAGCAACTTCTACTGAAAATAAAATAAAATAAAATTTTAGGGGGGATGGGTAAGGGGAAGGGGAAGGAAAGAAAAAGGAAAAGGAAAAGGAAAAGGAAAAGGAAAAGGAAAAGGAAAAGGAAAAGGAAAAGGAAAAGGAAAAGGAAAAGGAAAAGGAAAAGGAAACAAAAAGAAACAAAAAGAAAAAAATATTTGTAGTTCCCTTTTTGTCTATGTCCTGCAGCAAATTCAGAGCCTTTGGACAACTGGCCAGATCCTGCTCCCATGGAGACAAAGACATCGGTTTCCCTTCATTTCAGCTGGAGGTTGGGGATCAGTATCTGTTTTTTCCTAAGATGTTAATATATGAAAGAGGGAAAAAGCAGGCCACACAAATTCCATTCTTATCTTTTCAGAGAAGAAAATTTACCAAAAGCACGCTGCAAAAGATGACAGTTAATTCTGTCACTTGTTTTCTTTTCACTTGTTTCACTTGTTTTCTTAATCGTCTTTTCCCCTCTGTCTTCTTCTTCTTCTTAAAAACAAAACAACAACAACAAAAAAACTACCATAATGACAGGGTTCCAGTAACTCATATTTAAAGACAAAAGGAAGAAAACTACATTGTCAACTTGTGAAACAAAAGAAGTGAGTACGTTTTCCACATATTCTCTATGAAAAACATATGGAAGCAGAAGGATTCAGGTCATAAAAACAATTTAAACAATTTTGAACCTCTGCCTTGAGGCAGGGCTGCCAGCACAGAACAGAAGCAGAAGCATGACTTTCCAGCCTTTATAGTAATTCCTGTATCACTTGGATGACCCAGTAGAAGATTAAGTTAAACATGGATGGTCTCTTGACTTCAGAAGTGTTTAGGGAGCTGTTTTTGAGGGAGATTTCTAGAAAATAAAAATATCTGCTCTGCTGAGGAATATATATTACTCTCCATCTATGGTACATAAATCTGGAATTAAGGATCTCAGAAACTACATAATGAAAAGCCCACATCACTGGTAATGTTATAGTGAATAGTGGAACTGTTGAAAAAAATAACAACCCCAAATTTGAAATTCAGCAGTCATGTTGATGAATTACATTAATTTATGTGCATACAGATCTCAAGAAACAGCAATAGAATCAGACAAGAACTAAGCAGAACAGTAATTACACAGGACCTCAGAGTATATTAAGAACTATCCACCATAGATCTAAGATTTATTTACTTAATAAAGTGTGGCATTTTACCAAATCACAGAATCACAGAACGATTAAGGTTGGCAGGGTGCTCTGGAGGTCACCTGCTCCAACTCCTTGCTCCAGCAGGGCCACCCAGAGCAGGATGCCCAGCATCACGTCCAGGTGGCTTTTGAAGATCTCCAAGGAGGAGACTCCACAGCCTCTCTGGGCAGCCTGTGCCAGGGCTTGGTCATCTGCAGAAGTGCTGCCTGATGTTCAGAGCAAACTTCCTGTGTTCCAGTATGTGCCCATTGCCCCTTGTCCTGGCACTGGGCACCACTGAAAACAACATGAAAACAACATTTTGAAGCTGAGCATTTTGCTGACTATTTTAGGAGGAGAATTCATTGGCTTTTGTTTCTTTTTATTTAGTTTATTTGTTTTTGTATACATATATATTAATAATCATAAATGAAACGTGCTGTCCTTTCTGGAGAAAAAATGTTCTATTGTTTAATTGTAAATTATAACTGAGTGATTTCCAAGACATATTACTATAGCTGAGAACTTATTTTTTTGACCTTCCAAGGCACATAAATTCCCTACACGTTTCCTTGCAGACAGGACAGTATGTCTAAGAGATTTCACTTATAGAGTCTTCATTGTTTTGTTGCACAGACAGGTGTGTAGAGGAGGTGAGTAAGTCTGTTTATCAGATCTTATCAAACAAGTTGAAGAAAAACATCAGTTCCCTGCTGCAGAGCTGCAGTGACTTCCTCTGAGCTCAGAAGTTTCCTTGAAAACAAATTTTAGAACCTCTGCCAGCTAACTCTGAACAGGTAGTGACTTTGAATAAGGAGAAATATCTTCTACTCTGAATCTCTACATTCTTCTAGGTTTTCTAACAGAAATGTCTACAGACATCCTCAGAAAAGAATGCCTTACAGATCCATAAGATGTTTATGTTTTTATTATGTTTTTCACTTTTTTTTTACACAATCAACCTCTAATATTCAGGAGAAAATTAACCACCAGCTTAAACAATAGTGTTTTAGTCAAATTCAAATTAACAGAAAGAAAGAAAGAAAGAAAGAAAGAAAGAAAGAAAGAAAGAAAGAAAGAAAGAAAGAAAGAAATAATCCCTCTAGGTAAATTAAATGTGTATAGACCGGGAGACAGGGAAGGCAGTATCAAATAACAATAGATTCATTGCCTTCCCTGGAGTCCACTTCAAAGATGGTGTATTAGACTAGCAAAATATTATTGATGATGTTCAGTAAGTGGTGGAACATTACTAGTTGATAACTTCTCAAGTTTATGTTTCTAGTAACACTGTTGACTATTGGGAGTTAAAGAACAGAAGAAAGCTTTTTGGAACAGATTGGATAGGAAAGGGTGAAAAGAAGTCTCAGATATCACAGTGAAGCCATGTTTCATAGTTTATTTATCTCATACTTTAAAAATAACATTAGAGTATACAGCAGAATAAACTACATCCAGAAAGGCAGCTTTTCAGACTTATTTTAGAAAGGCACAAGCAATGACTCAATAGTGCAGTTTTATTGAAATATAATATTGCAAAATCATATGGTTCAGGAGAGAGCAGCACTAAGGGTAAGCAAATATTAAGAGGGACAATTTATATCAGCAAACCATACTACAATCATGTTGGAAAAAAAATAAAAATACTAAGAAATTACAGAAATTACTAAGCATTGTTGTTTTCCACAGACTCAGTCAAGCATATTTCTGAGCCTTCTCAGTGGCACGTAAAGTTCACGATTAAGTAATCTATAGTTGAGGCTTAGTTAGTGAATTCATAGAATCACTCTTAAGTGGTATGGCTATTATGACTACCTAGAAAATAAGGATCCTATTGACTCTTAACTGTGTTAGTTGACATAAAACATCGCACCATTAGTTGACATAAAACATCGCACCAGACTGTAATATACAAAATGTGGAGCAGAACTCCAGACATATAAGCTTTAACACTTGCTCACTTCAATTTGTGTTATATAATGGTGAGATAAGACCACTGTGCTTCGTGGAAGACAATACTTCCCAGCGTATGTCCACCCATTTCACCAGCACTTTGTGTTTTGAGAGAACACTACAGAGACTGCCTCTTTCCTTTTTACATATGTATGTATGTATTTATTTATTTATTTATTTAGGCAGTCCCAAAAGCTTGTTAGTGATTTTTAGTCCCTGTCTTAGCAAAAAAAAAAGAAAAAGATTATGGCATGATGAAACATTTCATAAAGTCAGTTGAAACCGTAATAGTGAGTACAATGAGAATTCTGAAATATGAAATAACGTGGGGCAGTTGTCCATATTGTAGCTACAGCTTATGTTGAATAGTGTAGGTTCTGATATTTTCTTTAACACTTCATGAGCTATTACATCTACAGAGGTTCTTACGGTTTTGTTTCAATGGGAGTCTAATTTAGCTTCTTGACATAGGTGACAGCCTCGTTCATAATCATGCCTGAACTCGCTGTTTCAGAGGAGAAAAAAAGAATTGAAAAAAAAAAAAAAAAGAGTTTTGAAGATCAAAATTCATTCAGGGGTGATCCAAACGAATTTTGATTGATTCTGATTATGGTAGGCCCCAAAAATTGTTAAATTCCTTTCATCGAAGGATGAATTAGAAAAGTAAATACCATCGCACTGAACACGTGGCTAAAGTGGAAACACATCCCCTCACTGGCATAATTTTATAGTAGGCATGGTCTTTTTGAAACATTCTATGCTCTGGAGAATCCTTAATATGGGTGATATACATGAGATAAATATAGGACTCTGGTGGTGCTGTAGGATAAGGAAAAACAGGGCACAGTTTTGTGTGCAAACACCTGGAGAGGATGGAAATTTCACCCTCAAGCATTTCTCCAAGCTAAAAAATACCCATGGTAATTGTAGCACATTATAAAAGGTGATAAACAAAGACTGTAGGAAACACATCAGCTTCAAAGAGAAGGGAAAGGAATAATTACAGACCCATGAGACAGACTGATGTTTGTCCTGTTCAGTTTCAGAGTAAAGCCTTAATCAGAAAAGGTTTTGCTTTTTTGGTGCTTCTGAAGCACAGTGACAGCAATGGCTTAAAAGCTTTATTAAGAAAAAAGGAAACAGTGCCACCTAACTGTAGTAACAGTATTTTTATTTATTTATTTATTTTTATCATTAAAGCTGAATAAACTGATATTTTGTATTGTAAAGCTTGGAGGGAGGATGGTTCCATGTGAAACACCATCATCTGTAATTAAAATATTATTAGAGTCTGCCTTTTCTAAAATCACTACAGGGAAAAGTCTTATTTTGAGTAGAAAATTTTTCTTGACCACTTCACAAGTGTTAAAAATTGTGGTTTTATTTATTTATTTATTTATATGTTATTTCTAGACAACTAATCTGAACAGGATTTGTACTTAACTGAGGTTAACTCAGAACACGTATGATGATGCTCAGCTTTAGGGACTCACTTTTAAACTGAATACCTGTATTAATATGAACATAATTCCACATGTGCACGCTTTTTCTGTAGTTTTTTTTTCCCATGTTTTCTTTTTAAACCGATCATTTCCATATTTATAAAAACAAAGCCTATTGTGACTAATTATCATGACAGTCCCTCAACTGAGAACAGAATGAGAGTTTTATGAAACCATCCACTGGTTTCATAAGATGACTGGAAATTGAATTCACACTGCCAAGGGAATCTGTACTTAGTATTGGCAGAGCGAATGTCCATCTAGACTTAAGTTATACATGTCTTCGTTTCTAAAACCGTTCTAACCGCAGGTATCTGCGCAAAGAAACAATACATGTAATTTGTGAGTCTACTGCAAATGTTCACTTTCAAAAGTATCTACTATAAATTCAAATATATAACCATATTTTGATTCAGTCATTTACTGATTGCAACAAGGTAAAGATGTGACATAGTGAGCCATGGAATTTACATACATGTGTTGTCCTAAACAGGAAGGAAATCTCAGCTCTTTATTGGCATCTTGTTCTTGTATCTCCTTCTGAACCTACCACTCATCTTCATATATGCACATTTCTTCATGTCACAAAATCTCTCACAAAGAAAAGGGGGAAAATGTGCAGCAAATGTCCATCAGTTCAAATTGAAACTTTTGTTGTTGGTGGTGGTGGGTTTTTTGTTTGTTTGTTTTAAGAATAAGAGCTAATAGTATGCTCTCAGATATGGGACTTTTAGCTACTTGCTTTGATGTTTTCACTGTAAACAAAATTTAATGTCAGTGTCTGTATCATTTTGCATGATTTTGCCTAACAATGAGCTTTGCTGACTAACGGTATTGTAGATTAGAATCTCTTTACTTCAAAGGATAGCTTACATCTGACATTTTCAAATATCATTGAAGTATTCAGAGAAGCAAAGTGCTGCATATTCTACCACAGCAAGAATTATACTTGAGTCAGATGCTAAGCATGAGATAAGGTATCATTCCTAGATTTGGCATTTGATATATTTTCTTCATCCAGTACAGAAACTTACAATTATTTCCCTTTGAACTTTTTAGCTTGACAGAAAAACTCCAGTAAAACATTTCCATTAGCTGTAATATTTCTATATGATCCCTTCTGAAGTTCTCTCTCACCTTTTACTTCAGAAATGTTCTGGGGAAAAAAAAAAAAAAAATCTCAGGCTTAATCCTTGAAAGATTATGTGTATCTGAACATCTAGGGCAACCTCATATTCATTTCTGCAATGCGAATGCCATGAATAGATGCCTTCCTTTTTTAGGGTTTTGTGTACTTTGAGTTATCAACCAAACATAAGAAAAGAGCAAATTGTGGCTGTAGAAACAGAAAATATAATCTATGTAACTGCTTGAGAATGTTTATTCTCTTCCAGCAAAATTGAACTGTGGTTTTTCATTTGTTTGTTTGTTTAATTAATTCATTGTTGTTTTTGTGTGTGTGTGTTTTTTCTTTTCTGAGATCCCACACTACTTCAAAAGTTTAAAAAAAAAATCAATTCCATTAGTTTAATGCAAATAATAGTTTTGTCGTTAAGATGGAAGGACAGCAAATTTTACTATTTTATTCAGTTTCTTTATTAGGTGTTGTTATTAACAGCTACAGTGTTAATGTGCACACAGAAAAGATTTCCCTAGGGCTGTAATTTGTTATATTGTTTTTTGACTTCAGTCAACAAATTGGGAAAAGGCCACAAAGACAGTTTATGCTGAAGTCTGTGCAGCAAATAGTGAAGAAGGTGATTGTTCAAAAAATCTGATACTAGTGCTGAAATGTAGCACACATCTAACAGGGGCATTTAAATGTCACACTGCTCTTCCCTCTTGCAGTCACACTTTCTGTCTCTCACATTCTGCTGAATTCACCCTCCTCCCTACCTCCATACAAACACACACACACACAAACACAAACACACAGAGTCAACCACATGGTTCATGAGCAATTACAAGAGAGATAATTGAATACCACATTCCTTAAAAATGATTTTAAAAGACTATATGACATGTGCATGTGTATGTCTTTTATGTATGTACATACACACACATACATATATATACAAATATTGGAATATATATCAGTATATTTCCTTTTGCTACAGGAAATAAGAGGTGAGTACTATCCACATCAGCAAACAAGATAAGCTAGGCTGTAGCACCATGATCTAGAAGTCATAATGCATTTTGTGTGCTTTACAGAAAAAGGACATCTGGGAAGAAATGGCAGCATGTGGTACCCTCTCTTCTGCCTCCTCTCCACACTAGCACTAAGTTTCTCAATGACAGCGACCTGATGTCGGCAAATGCCTTCTCTTACTTTGTACAGAAGTAAGCCAATCCCTTTGCAGCAGCCTACATTTGACCAAGAAGCACCCAGTAGGCAACAGTTAGTTTCACACACTGCATGTGATTTTTCACCAGAGCTAGACCATGGATCAGGGTGGAGCACCTTTCATCTGGGAAGTTTCCAGCACTGCTTAGCTGGAGTGCCATTAGCATAACATACCAGCAGATTTTCTACTTGGAAGACGTATGAGGATCAGCTGAGGTCACTTGGCCTGTTCAGCCTGGAAAAGAGGAGGCTGAGGGGAGACCTCATTGCAGTCTACAGCTTCCTCGCGAGGGGGAGTGGAGGGGCAGACGCCGACCTACTCTCCTTAATTACCAGTGATACGACCCACGGGAATGGTGTCAAGCTGAGGCAGGGGAGGTTTAGGCTAGACATCAGGAAGAGGTTCTTCACCGAGAGGGTGGTCGCACACTGGAACAGGCTCCCCAGGGAAGCCCCAGGGATCCTTATGGGTCCCTTCCAATTTGGGATATTCTATGATTCTATAATATTTTTAAAAGCCTTCCAAAAGAGCAAAACCAATATAACTGACAGTCTCTGGTGCCTTGTCTGGTGCTACTTTCTGGTTTACTTTTGTCTCTGTAATTCCCCAACCCACAAGACATGTTCACTCTTAATGTGGGGGCCTTTTTGCCTCACCGGTACTCTTACGTGAGGTTTCATCAAGAACTGATTAAAATAAATCACCTGTATAAATACCATGGGAGAGAGCAAGACAGACGGCTACAAAACCTCCTGCTGTTTTTAGATTAGTCTCTTTTGTCTTTCAGAAATCAAAGCAGGTCCTACCCATCTAGCATTATATCAAGGTGCAAATCAGAGTTGCCTCCCATTTTATCTCAACAGAAATAGAAATGGGCATATGTATGGACATTTCTGCAGTAATATATAACATATGTACATTTAAGCACACAAACTTACCTCTATACACATAAGTATGTGTGTGCATACATGCATACACATATACATAAACCTGTTTTCTGTTATAAAGTTTTAAAATAAAATATAAAGAGGTTATTATATCCATTTCTTGAAAATATATTTATGCTCAAATTCACAAAATAAATAAATAAATAAATAAATAAATTGCCTTATTAGTGTGATGAAAAAAATGAACTTCACAAGTCAAAGGTATTTGGCTAATGAAGGATTGTTTTAAGTTCCTCTACTGCCAAATGTATCCACTTAATTTCACTCTGAAGTAGACTTGTGTTTAAAAGAACAAAAAAAAAAAAAAAAAAAGAAATGAGGGAAAGAAAAAATTCTCCACATGAGACACAGAGTGCCTGTCTCCTTTGCAACCATCTGATCTTATTGTGAACAAAGCAAAAAGTATCGTCTGTGCTATTAAAGTCCTATCAGACTATTTATATTTTATATTATAAAATATTTTATATAAATTTATATAACTTTATATTTATATAAAATATTTATATAATTTTAATATAAATTTATATAAATTATATTATTTTGTATTATATTTTATATTCAGAATAATTGACCCTGTATGTATATCATATTTACCTTGATTAACAGAACAGAGAATTGCTGGTGTGCAATGGAGAACAGGTGTGTTCTTCTATATTATAGATACTAACAGCTTGAAATTAAGAAAATCATTTTCGGTGTAACTTACTTCAATGTGATCACCCTGATTTTTTTTAATTTATTTATCTTTTTCCTGAGATAATTATTCTGGGATACATTATTCCATGATACAATATTTCCAGGATATTTGAATGACAGATGAGGTAGCATACATTTTCCTAAGTATCTGTCATATCACCTCATGTGATGTGACAGCTCAGAATGAGATGGTGCTCATTTTTAACTCATATTTTTGTCGTTCTTTAAAACAGAAAACTTTTCTAGAACTCATTTTATTTAAAGAAATGTTACGTATGCTCAGAATTACCCATGTGCAGGGTTTTAGCACACGTCTATTAAACTAAAGCTTAGGTGTTAGGATTGCACACAGAGGCTGTTATTTACACTGTATATTTTCTGCTGATAGCTCTATAAAATTTCCCAATTCATTACAAATGTTGCTGCTGAAAAGAGGAACAGATTACTGGTCAGATCCTGAAGGATTTGTAGAACTCACTATACTTTAATGAGAGTCAGTGGGATGCAGGTACACTGCAAATGCTTATTATCACTCAAGCTGTGGACCAAATTGAAGACAAGATACAATAAGAAATGCTGACTAATGCTGGCAAAAAGGAAGATGGAAAGTCAAACAAAAAGTTTCTCTAGAGGTAATACAATAAATATGGAGACATCTATGTCAGTATATAGGACTGGAGCCTGCTGCTTGTCCGGTGAAGCAATCAGAGAGGCAGCTGAACTTGATATTAGAGCAATTCCCTTGGGTAAATGGAATCAGTGGGTCAAAGATAGATAGCAAATCAGAGGTGGAAAAAGTAGAGCCAAAGGCCCTTATGCCACATTGGTTCTTGGCTGCCAAAGTTGTCCTGGTGGGTGATAGGCAGCTGGATGTGAGTTACAACAGTCTGAAACTATTCTCACTTATTATCTAGAACTGGAGAGCTGTGAAGTTGGGTGTTCAGCTGCATTATCTCTTCTCACCCTGCAAACACCTGATCTGATTTCAGCTTCGCTATTCCCATGGGTGGTGACTGAAATGGGACCCAGTAGTGAGACATTCTGGTCAAGAGGAGCCACAGGCTGACACTGTAGCCTTTGTCAAACAAGACACCTCCGAGTCAAGAGACTAAATTTGGGACACAGAACAGAACAAGAGGTATAAGGGTGGGTAAAGGGCTCGAAGCTACCCAAGCATTATGTCAGGGCTTGTGGAGAGGTCAGGTCACATTAGTAATAAGTAAATAAATAAATAACTTTCAGGAGAAGAGATCCTCCTGCCCTTAGCTCTGGTTGAAATCATTAGGAAAATTACAGAATGATTCTACTTCCAAACTTTTGCATCTATTTGTTCCTAGTATTTGTACATTTCATTAATGACAGCCTGCCTTCCTGCTTGCCTTTCTTCCTTTGTTTCAATTCCATCATGGGTTTTCACATTCTTATATTTCCAGAACATCTTAACGACAGATGAAGTAACGTACATTTCTGCAGGTATCTGTCACAGCACCTCATATGCATGTTATTGCAAAATGAGATGGTGCTGGTGTTTCTTATTTATTATGTGCAGAAGCTCTAGAGATGTATTTTTTTTCTGCCAGAGCTGCTGGACTTCTATTTGTTTTGGGTTGTTTTTTGATGCAGTGACCTAATTTCTGTATAGCTTATTCTTTCTGAAAATATGTCAGTGATTTCTGTAATGGCATTACCCTTGCAGTTTTCTGTGCTTCCCTTTATGCAGCTCACCAAGAGCTAGATAAAACATCCTAATATACTCTGCAGTAGATCTCTGAAGATGAAGAGACGCTGTTGGACATTTTCAGCAATTTTTGGAAAAAAAAAAAAAAAAGTACCTTTTAAATTCAGATTAATCAAATGTAAAATCACTCCTCAACGTCCACTGAATTGCATATGTTCAAACTGAGTTTCACTGGCCATTTAGTAAGGGTTCATTTATTAGTTTGGTAGAACAAGCTGACAAAGAGTGCTTCTCTCCTTACTGGTTAATTCTACTTCTAATTTCTACAGGGGGAGCGTGAACTTTGAGGTTACAGCTTGACAACTAAGATGCTCAAGCCCTGAATAATTTGGGATACATTCCTACAAGGCCATCTAGGTTTTGCTATTTGTTATATATTCTTCCCATTCATTGCAAAGAATAACATGACTGAGAAAAGAAGAGGGAAAGACTAAAGGCTTTTGTTGTGATATTCAACATCTAAATCTACTGATGAATGTGTTCTAAAATGCCATTAACCGTCAAAGTGTATTTCTGAATAAAATTCAGCTTCTTCCAGATAAGAAAACAACAATCATTTGTAATAATCACTCTTAGTGGCTTATTGACTGTACAGACTCACAAACAAACGTGAGGTTCTTGGAACCAGCTTCTGGATATGCTATTTAATCCTTTGGCCTTTGTTGCAGAAGGATGTCTACAGTCATATTTCACGACCCTTAAGCCTTTTTCTCAGTATCTTTTGGAGTCCTTCCCAGCAAACATACAATATATATATAATGAAATCCTGATCCCTTTGAAGTAAATCACAGTTTTGTTATGGACTACCAGGATTCACTTCTCATGTGTCTGTTGTTTAAAAATGGAAAGTAGCTTCCTCGGGGAGATTCATTAAGTGAGAAAAAAAAAACGTTAAAGCCACTAATATGCTTTGTCTTTGTTTATTAATAAAGCTTTCATTAGTTCTTTATACAGATAGAATCTGTCAGTTGTTCAGAGTACCATATTTTTCTGTTTATTAAAAAATGGGTATATAGTTACATGTATATATGAAAAAAATGAGATACTAGGGCTAATTTTATTAAAGTATAGTATGTGTAGAACTGCTTTTGACTACAGGAATTCATATTTCAGAACCTCATTCAAAACAAAATTAGTCCCACTGTACAGCTTTTCAACTATCTCCTTCATGATTACCCTAAAGTCATTTTTCTTGCAACAATGATAAACAATGTTCAAATGGCTACAGTTCTACATATGCACTAATTTTTTGGTTTTATATTATCAGAGGATACTTCAAATGCAAAACAGATTTTTGTGAAGCAGATATCTTTCATGGATCCCATTTTGTTCAGTGTATCTATGTTAACAGAAGCTTAAAGTATTAATGTTACTCTTGGAGGATGGCTTAGTTGTTATTCATTACACTTTTGCTGTATGCTATACAAAAACAAAATTAACATAGTTACAGCTTGTTAATATATCTGGCACAAAACATGGACGCTTGGAATTACTGGGCTTTTGGCAGCAAAATACCAGTAGTGCAGTATGACAGGCTTGGTAGCCTTGTGATTATCACTCTGTGACACCTTCAGCATTCAATTTATTCATTCATTTGCCTAGTTAGCAGGACAGCCACTGGTGAAAAAACTACAGATTTAATGTTTTTCCAAAATGCAGTTCCCCACCAAGAGAAGTTCATTGAGCTAAAAGCTCCTAGCTATACTTTCTTGGCCAAAACCAATTAGTACCACTTAAAGGCTTGAAAATAAAAAGAACAACTCACTCTGTCATGTCCAGGAAAGTGAAATCAAGATTGCTAATTTTCTTGTCCTTTTTCCTAAGGTTTGTTCTTATATTAACAAAAGAAAACACCTCAGAACTTCCGCTTCATCGAATACCTCTAGATAACGTCGGTCGGGTTCTGCTTTTATTTCAGCCAAGAAGTATTTCTCTCTTTCTTGACTTGTATCTTTGAACATTTTGCTTTTGCTCTGCTTGGAGCTGTCAGTGATCGCTTTATATTTTCTTATTTTGCCTGTAATCCAAAAACAGCGGGAGGCCCAAATAACTTTGATCAGGTTAATAAGAGCAAGAAAACAGACTGCTGGGACATTCAGTGATATGTTAGTGATGCCATCCTCATTTCTTTTGGTGTTGACTTTGTAAGGAGATTGAATGACGTTCCTTAACTTCAGAAAAAAAAAAAAAAAAAAAAAAAAATTGAGTTGTTCCCTTAACCTTAGATACTATAGAATAAATAAAAAGAATATGTACATATGTACAGTATTAATAATGGCAGCAAAGGACAACTGTGTTGCGTATGCTTTTTCTGAAGGCTGTTACCTAGTGCAGGAATACTTTGAGTTAGCATTGGCCCATACCTTGTAATGACGATGTAGTACTGTAGTCCCAAAGCTGGGAAAAAACAAGGAAACCTTGAAGAAGTTTCTTGTAACAGTTCAGAGTTCACAAAATTTTATTTGAGAAGACAGACATCTGCCTGAATCATAATGATTTAAGGCAAGCCTGTTGCATTCAGGCCATTTTTCCAAGGCTCACACACTGAATCCACATACACGTTTTTTCCCACTTACTCTCTTGTTTTCACACATGCCAATAAGAGTGGCAGTACTTCAGCAAATTCAGCAGCTAAATGCATGTCTGTCCCTTAAGTGCAAAACCCCGTGGCACATATAGCATCAATTGTGCGCCCATGTTTGAGAGGTCACGGAGTCAGGCAAACACCAACATGTGTTTGAAAATCAGCCTGAATTACTCCAAGTTTATTTTACCTTTTTCCTGAGTTCCATAAATAAATAAATAAATATAATAACAATAACAACTCTGGATATTTCACTGTGACACTAACACCCCTTTATCTGTAATACTGTTCCACTTAATTTAAAGCTGCGATTGTAAGCATCTGCCTGTGTTCATTTTCTGGAGAAGTAAAAGGTTTTGCTGTCTTTGGAATTCCTTTTTTTTACTGTTCTGTAAAATGAAATGCCATGTTACACTGTTAGATGAATGAATTCTGATTACTGTATTTATATCAAAGCAAACTTCAATCTCTTCTCCAGAGATCAAGTTGCAGATATTATACCAGCCTTATTAAGCAACAGGACCTTTTGCAAGTATCATCTTTTCTGGTGAGAGAACAGGAATGGGATTTCAAAGTAGCTGATTTTTTTTTTCAGCTTTTAGCTATATATCAATTTTAATCTCACAATACTGGTGTGAAGGGACCTTGCAAGGTCTCCAGTGCAAGTTCTTGCTCCATACAGGGTCAGCTATGCTGGTTTGCTCAGGGCTTAGACCAGTTGGATCTTGAAAACCTTCAAGGACAGAGACTGCACAGACTCCCTGTGCAGCCTGTGCCCCTGCTTAACTGTCCTGAGGGTAAAAACCTTCCTGAAAATCAAGCGAATCGTGTGAAACTCAAGACTGAACCTCTCTTGTTGTTGTTCATTTTTGCCTGTTGTCTTTCATCTTCCCATCATGTTCCACTGTGAAGAGCCTTTTTCTGGTTTCTGGGTGTCAAGGGTTGCTGTTAGGTGCACCCAAAGCCATCTCATCTCCAGGCTGAACCAGCCCTGGTCCCTCAATCTCTCCCCACAGGACAAGTGCTTCAGCCCCAACTGACCTGGTGGCCTTCCACCTAGACTGTAACAGCTTAACATGGAAACCAGAACACTGTGGGAGAAAATGTCAAAAGCCCTTCTAAAGTCACAGTGAGTGACATCTGCTGCTCACCCCTTGTCACTGTATCACTGAAGGCAGCTGAACTGCTCAGGCAGCACCCACCCTTGGCAGAGCCATGACAACAACTCCTGCTCACCTTCTTCTTCATGCCCAGAAGCATGCTACAAGGAGACACACTCCATGATTTTCCCAGAGATCAAAGTGAGTGGGGCTGACTGACCTCTCATTTATGAATCAAAGTTTACAAATCAAAGGCTTTGGGGTCTAGGAAGGGGAATAACATACAAATATGATGTGCTCATGAGAAACATTCTTTGGGCAAGTTACATTATTGTGCTGAGCAGTTCAAATTTCATTTTCATGTTAGAGCTGAAGGTAGAAAATTTATCTGTGGTTAATAGTAGGGAAGATGTTTTCTGTTTTTTTGTTTGTTTGTTTGTTTGTTTGTTTATTGGCTTTTGTTTTGATAAGTCTGTATTTTTTAAAACATTTCAGAGAATGCTCCTGCATAAACCTCATTCGTAATTAGTGCTTCTGCCAGCCTTCATAAAAACTAAACATTTATGAAAATGTTAGAAAATTTTATTCAATCTTCTGCCAGCCTTTATAAAAACTAAATATTTATGAAAATGTTAGAAAAATTTATTCAACCATTTTTACTATGAAATTTAAATATATATAGTTCACACTGTGTGCAGAGCTATTTAAATATTTTTCTTTAAATAAAAACTTTAAAAATATGAATTCACTATGGTAAGAAATTATAATTAATATAGATTCTATTAGAGGAAGAATTAATATAAAATGAAAAATGGGTGAACCATATCTTTCTGCAGTACCTCTTTCCTGGTTTGATTATCAACCCCTTATTTCCTTATTTCAAAATATTAAAGGTTTGTTTATTTTATTTATTAATTTTATTATCCAGAAATAATTGCTGAAGGTGAAATATGTTCTTAATTCTGTACACTACTCATATGGATACTACTGAAATGTATAAGAGAACATTGATAACTTATGCTAAATAATCTATACAGTAGTATTGATTTAAATGCATTTTATTGTGATATTTAGTAACAATAATAGTAACGAAACAATGTAAAGCATGTGAAAACTACTAACAGTAAGAGTTTTCACATATGTTACATTGCCTTACATTTCTGACCTCAGCTTCTCATGATGCTAATGTGCCATGCCATGTACATTCAGATGTTGTTTAGTAGCTGGATATGTTTTTAACCTTCAGCAATTTCATCAGGAGGCTGTAAGAACAGAAAACCTTTTAATGTTATTTCCAAAACTGCATAGTTTCCTGGAATAGCAGTATGAAAAATAGTATATTATTCAAATGCATAATAAATTAATTAGTTAACAGATGCATCCTTTTATAATTATCATTGCTTCTCCTGAATATTTTCCTTTTTTTTTTTTTTAACCCTTTTCATTATGCTTATGTCACTGTCACCTCTTACACATTTCACACACACAGAAGCTAAAGTTTCCCCTTTCCCAAGTGATGGCCAGACAACAGGCTGTAATCTTGATCTGACTATAGTTATAATGTATTCATGGTCTATTGAATAAATTTTGACTATAATTTGCCTCAGTAAGTGAAGGTTCACATCTTCTTACTGTAGATTTTTCTTGACAGTATTTTTTTAACATCCAAAATAACCAAAACATAGTTTTGCCCATGGTTGTAGCTGCTGGCTGGCTATTTGCCATTCAAAGTTTAAATGGAATGATAAAGAGGAAGTAATCTATTAAACTAAATGAAGTTAAGATGATTAAATGTTTACAGTCTCCATAATGTTTATCTTGTGTAAATAACATGGAGAATCACATACTAATAAGCCTACTGTGTAGGCTTCTCAGTAAATTGTATCACATCTATTTAGAAACATTCAGCCAACACTTTCTTGTCTATATCTTTAGGCCAAGTGTTTTAGAATAAATTACTTCAAACCTGACCTCAAATTTGGCTTACTTTTACAAAGAATGACCATTGATATTTAATAAATAACTGTGCATGTGTTATATAAAATTGAAGTCCTTTAAATATTTTGTCAGTTGTGGAAAAGATAAAGAAGCTGAGAAATTTTCCATCATACAGGATGTGGGGGAAAAAAATATTGTCTGTCCAAATCATCATATTATTTGCTACTGTTTTTATTATATATAATAAAATTCTAGCTCTATTAACTACTGTCGGAAGTAGGACATAATAATCTGGACTCATTATCTATGTATAAAGATCTAGAGCAGTAGGGATGCAATCTTCATTTCTGTGAACAAAAAAAATAGCTCTTGAATAGAATCTGTAATAGGAGCCTGTGTCCGCTTGTTAAGCTATGGAGTAATTATTACTACTTAGAAGTGAAAGCAAATGAAATATTTTAAATTGACAGGTTTTATTAACACAGCTTTAGAAATGAAGGCATTTATATCATAAAGGTCTTTGTGACTCAGTCTAAAACAGAGCAGACTAGAATAAGATGACTAGAGAGATGAATTCCTTCTCAATTCATGTAACTCCCCAAATGAACAGGATGTAACTTGAGAAAAGCAACTATACAATGACGACAGTATAAAATCAAGTCATTTGGTTGTATATAGGTTTCCTCTTCATACAGCCTTTTTTTCTGATTAAAAAAAAAAAATAAAATCAGAAAATCTATTTTACCTAATATGAACTGCAAAATAAACTCAACCCATTTTCATTAAAATTAGATTTGTTTTCCACATACATGAACTTCAATATCTAAAAATGTCGCTACTTATCACTAGAACTAAAACAAGAAAACAAACAGATAAAAAGCAAACAAACAAAACCAGGAAATTATTAATTCAGTACAGTTTCGACCACTAAGAGGAACATTTTAAAACTGGAACATTAAATGCTGTTCAGATGGAAGATGAAGTCATAGAAAGCAACGACTCCGCGAACTAGGCAATTACCTCAGAATTTCTCACAAGTAATACAATTACATGATTCTTTCTTTGTAATAAAGGGCTGAAGATATCTTTAGCTCTCTAAAAGGGGATGATGGTATAAAAGTAAGAAAGGGACTTAGCTTTAGGTTGTAGCAGTTGACTGTGCTTCAGTGTGGCTATGGAAACTGTAGAAATTTCGAAGTTCAACTGTAGAAATTTCAAAATCCACTGAAAGATGGATCATTTCCAATAGTTGTATAAGGACTGGTTCATTCAGCTGCCCAAGGAGAAGACCACAAGAAGCTTATGCACTTTCTTTAGATATATGAACAAATACAAGTTCGTAAGATTCTGATGAGCTGTTGAGAAGGTCCAGCTGTTGCAACTAAAAGCTAGAGACCAAATTAGTTCAACATTCAACCAGTTTAACCATGGACAGTCATGTCACCATGGTTAAATAGGTCCTCAGTGAGAATCTTTATCTTGAAACAGCACAGCTTTTAGAAAGATCTTCAGTATGTTTTTTGCCTTTTCTTTTTTTTTTGGGGGGGGGAGGGGGAGGGGCGGAATGGGAGGGTGGATTTCTCCAACTTGTGCATGGAAAAATGTATCAGAAGAGCACTAGACAAATAATAATCATGGTCTATCTGCGCTTAAAATATGTAGTTCTGAATTTCCTCTGGCATTCATGACATACTCCTAATACTGATAGGTCTATGTTAAAACAAGAATTATAACTAATCCTCAAGTTCTGGAGTTTCATTCAGTGTCTTGACAAAGCTAAACAGGATGCTTTTTTTCCACGGCATCACTTCTGGTTTGCTTCTCTTTTGTCTTTTAGCCTTCCCTTGAAGCATCAGAAGCTGACCACCTCTGAAGACACATTAAAGAGCTGGGTGGCCAGTGGTCTGAGAAAGCACAAAGAATTCATATAACACCATTTAATACTTCCTGCACAACTTTCTGCCTGCTTTGATCTTATTACTTTACTGAATACTTAATATGTGAACATGTAAGTAAACATTGTTAGGAGACAGTAAGCATTTTTGTTGTGATAGTTCAAAACATCTTACTCAATATTTCCTCTGTTTTGGGCTGCTATTTCTTTTTCCTTCTGCTTTTTATTTTGCCCAATGTAGAAAAGGCTAATGTTAAAATCTCTATTCCTATCACGTAGCATTTTCCTTTTTCTTCATTTCTTGCTCTGATTTGTTGCAGTGATCTCACCAACTAGGGCATTGACTCTAGGCTCTAACTCATATTCTTTCCCTGTGAATGTGGTGTTATTTAGATTATATTTGTAAGGATAATTTTGTAGCATATTTACAATTTTATTGGTTATGGCATATCAGCTAGTGTGCTTTTATGATTTTATTTATCTTCAATGAAGAATATATTATATATTGTCACTTTGAAGCTGTGTATAGGAAATGCATGTATATGCATTTTTTCTGATAGTTGACTGACTGCTTTTTGTCTTGAGTAGAATTCAACCATGTGGCTAAATTGCCGGATGTATTTATTCACAGTACTTTCTAAGAATTTTTTGCTTGATTTACTGTCTATACAAGCCTTCCTACAAGCTAGTATCTAAGTGTTTCTGTCCTTTTAATGTAGTTGGAATTTATCTTCTGATTTTGTTATTCAGTAATATTTAAATATGCGTAGCTAAAAAAAAAAAAAAGCCACAATCTTCTCTGTTCATATAATGCAGTAATGACTGAAACAGAAGTCAGATTTTGTTTGGTTACAGGGACAGAAGTATATTTATAGCCCACAAGGCACATTTTTGCAGCTTTCTTCATAGAGGAAGAAACTAGGAAGGCACTAGGGGTAGATCTGGTAGAAACCTCTTCCTTATTTGAAGTCCTTCAAAACCTAGGTCATCTGGAAAGTCTGGTTAGAGAGAGCGGCACTGGGAAAGTTCTGCAATCTCCATTTGAGTGCTGACTTTAAATGCATAATCCCAGAGTTACTGTGCTCCAGGTTTTACTTAGTGACATGATTGCAGGGAATTAGGCCTAGAAATGGATGGCTATATATGTCTTTCAGTAATTTTTATTCCTATCTCGTCAACAAAGAAAAGAGACTGTCTGATGTGGGGGGAGGAGTATTGCTGTAGGAATGCAATTCATGAAATGCAATTTCATTTCTGTAAGGTACCCACGTATACTTAAGAAGTCCTTCCCCTTGTATGTGACTATTGATACTGCAGCTCTGAATTCCCTTTAAATATCATTGAGAGGATATGGCTGTTATTCCTTAGCAAAGGATGCAGACTTCTTTTCAAGAGAACTGAGAGGTGACTGATGAGGAGCTTCTGAAAAGTCAGAAAGAAATACAAACATATTTGTATTTCACATAGGTCAAAATTTGCTTTTAAGAGACTAGGGCAAATACATAGTGTATGAGAATATTTATTTGAAGATAAGCTGCTGTAAAAATAACTAAGACTTTGTTACAGATGAAAGAAAAAGGGAGAGAGAGAAAAGGCCTATTTATATTATTGGTGTCCTATATATATATGGATATATTCATGCCCAGCTATTATTCTGAGGAACATGTACTGCCATTTCTTTGTGTAATCTAATCAGCAATGTGATATCTGCTGCAACTCTGCTAAACGAAAAATCACTTCTCTATCAGTAAAAGAGATCTGACTTACCTCTGTTAGTGTCAGAAACAGATGACATCTGTTCAGGGCTTCTTTTCTAGAGCTGCCTGAACATCTCTAGCCACCTTTTGTATTGCAAAGTCATATGGATGCTTAATGTAACAATGCCAAACAGATTTTAAATGAAAGGGGATTCCATTGCTAAGGGAGACCTTCCTTGAAATGTGGGATGTTCTGTAAATGCATTTTTAGTGCTATCTTTTCTTAGTGCATTGGACTGCGTGCCACTTTGCAAATTGTGGAAGAAGAATGGAATGCCACTGCACATATATAAAGCTTATCCTTCACTGCAAAACACTGCTCATTAAATTTTCACATGAATGTGTGATTTAAAAAGGTTTTGTGCCATCAGTTGCTTGGAGTTATATAGTATTTTGGAGGAAAACAGTCATGTCTAAAAAAACATCTGGTGAGAAATGGCAAGTGCTGGGGCTGTAAATGAAAACAGAATGTGAACGTTGTGTTCAGATGACTGAGTTTTGTTCTGAGAGCAAAAGTATGTTATTCAATAAAGAGATGGTACCGCAGCACAGTCATCATAATTGATACTGATACAACAAAAATATACTTGACCAAAATTGTTCTAGGTTCAAATTTTCAAAAGTTTTTAATCACCTGAAAGACTCAGGAAATCTGCATTTTTCTTAGGATTTTCCATAAACTATCAAGTATTAAGCACAAGAAAATTAGAGGAGGAACAAGAAAACACCTCTGGGTACCCTCTGTATAAGTAGGGCACATCTGTAGCCCTTATTATGTAATTCTTCGAGGAGTTGCCATGAGCTCTGAGTAGTGCAGAGACACACCAGGAGTGCTTTGAAACTCTGTGGAAGTAAAACTCTAATACCATATTCCTTCACACGAGGAAAAAATGTGAGTGTCATTTCATTACCATTTAATTTGACATTCATTTTCTTTCATTAGAAAAAAAAAATCATAATAACAACTACTAGTTCTTGCTTCTTAATAAAGCATGAAGGATGTTTCTATGGATTTTATAATTAAAAGTATCTTCAAATATATTCAAAAGAGGCCAGTGCTATTTAACCAATTAAATCATAATAACCATCACCAACTTCAAGGGTGGCTCTCGCAGCATCCCTCACTTCTCTGCTAAAGTTATGAACAATGTCAGTGTAATGTTTTGGGAAGAGAGAGGGGAACATTTTTCAAAGCCCTGAAACTTTCAGCTGTCTGTTGTTGTATGAGACCTTAGTGAAGACTAGATTTATTATTTCTTTTCCCACTTTTGAGCTGCCTAGTTCTTATACAGCCCTTGCTTAGAAAAATGAACAGGCACATAATAACCCCACACAGCCCTGGCCATTGTATGACTGATAACATCAGAGCTACCTCCCAGACCTGACCAGGTTTGTTTTCATGGTAATAGGTGCTACCAAATGGTGCTGTCCAAATGGAACAGCCTCGTTCAATTTAAAGCTAGATAGACAGTCTCTGCCACTTCAGGCTAATGTCAAGATTTACTGTGGTGAAAGGGGAGCATGGGCCAAGGCAGAATTTCAAATTCAATGGCTTATCTGCTTCAGAGTGCAGATATAATGGTGACAACACTTGCGGCTTCCAGTAACAAGACAAAAATCTTCACCAGTGAGTTTTTCTTGTGACCATTAGGCCTCCTCTGTGATATTTAGGTCCTAACAAAAGGGCCTGAGATCCAAGTGGCCTGTGCTGCATCCAGTCAGGGCCCATCTTGTCTGCCCAACACTGAGCACCAGAGGTCCCTGCATGGCAGATGGGATGGCAAGGGATGGACAAGCTCATGCTAGCTGGCTTACTCGAAACATTTCACCAGGTAGGTTCCTAGGGGTTAAACTGGATATCTGAAAACTTTGACACTAAACCAAGGCTAAACATCAAACATAATCCCTTTGTAGATCTAGAGATGTGGAAAAAATATTTTTCATTCTATAGGCCCTCCTGATTTTAAAACCAAAGGCTGTTAGGGTAAATTATTCAAATAAATACTGGAAAGAGTATGTAGGAAAGTATGAGCACCAAGAATGACACACAGCCACCAACTACAGTGTTTGTACCACGTTCATGCAAACAAATTTCAAGAGACTCACTCCCAAAGCTCAAAACCTCCTCTGATGTAATTCCCAGGCACCCAGTTCAGCTGAGAACTCCATGAGTTTATGCCCAGGAAAAGGATGTCTGATAGTAATACTAGCTTCTACATTTTGAAGCCCCGTCTGACACAACTGAGAATATATGCAGAGAAAACATGACAAGCCCAGTGGTGTAGGTACTGAGGGCTCATACAGTTCATACAGGTATTAAATCACACTGAGAAATGGACTTCTCTGAGAGGTAACAGCAATTCTAGTTGATTATATGTTGCCTTTGATGGAAATACATTAAAGCAATGTATGTGCTACTGACAGTGTTTGCCTTCATGTATTGCTGATTTTCTCCTGTTTGCAAGGACAGACCACAGCAGTTCATGATTCTTTCAAGTACTATCAGAAACAGCATATAATACAGCAATTTGGAAAGGAAACAAGAATTGTATGTGATTCTCATCTGTTATATATAGCACATTGCTTTATGTAATATATAATATAGCATAAAGTAATATAATTAATATAATATAAATACAGTTGCAGATCCTCCCTTTTCATGCACTAAATAAAGATTCTTTACCTTCAAAAAATGCCTTAGATTTCGCATTCATTATCTTTTTATGTTTATAAAATACATAATTGAGCTTTGGTCGTGTTAAAACCGGTAGCTCCAGTGTTGTTGGCTTTTTTAATGAATGTCCCAAAGGACTTTTTCACAAGGGGAAAAAATTTGCAGTGGCTCCTAGAAGCAAGAAACTTTTCAAAGTCCAATCTCTCATACCAACACTGTTATTTTGCATCTTTATAAAAGGATGTATTTGAAGAGCCTCATGGAACACATAAGGGAAAAAGAAAAAGAGTAGGGGGTAAACATATGAAAAGAACAATGCAACAAAAGAATACATCATAAACACAGAGCAAAGGTTCCTCTCACTGAGCTTTTTCCAGGGCTGCTTTGAGCTCCTGCCCACAGAACCTTTGCTTTTATCAACTTTAGTTATGACTCAGGCATTTAGTCTTTATCAAATTTTGGTACTCAGGATGCCACCATTTCACATTTTAGTATAACCTCCGTCTTGTCTGTCCCTCTGTCACCCACAGGTGAGCTGTAGAGCAGTACTGATACCAGGAAAAAGTTAAAGCAATAACTTATCTGAGAGATACATAACACTCAATGGAATACCAAACATTTATGAATGTATCTACTGTACTATAAATACTTGAGTGAGCTATATATTAAGGAAACGATCAGTCAATCCATAGGAGTCCATAGGACACATTTTCCACACTCCTGCCATAATATCACACAGCACATAAATTGCTCAAAACTGTGTATAATTTACACCCACTACCACCTTCAACATGTAGGGGTAATGAAATAAGACTACATTTGTTTCTGACATTTCACTTCTGCCAATATTCTGCAAGCAAACAACAGACCACCAAAGTAGCTCATTTTTCATATGTATGACTGCAGGGGCTCTGAACTTCCTTGTTTTGCTCTGAAGCTTTGAAATGAATCCTGCTTGTTAACGCCTGTTCTTGTCAATTCTTGTTGACGTAGAAGAATTTATTGCTGAGGGGCCAGGTGTGATGACAAACATCTGGAAACTTGATGCTTGTAGTTAAATGTTAATACGATGCAGCTCACAGTAAGGTCTACCATCAGAGGAAATACCTTTTGTTAGACAAACTCATATGGGTTGTTAGTGCTGATCAGTGTAGTGTTCATATCGCCTTAGCACACAGTAAAGCAAAGATGTTCTTTTAAAATTAGAAGTGTTTGATAAGTTGCCATGTAATATTGCCTTCAATAGAAAAGAGCTTTCATCTGTGATGGATACAGTTATTTGAAATAATGAAAACTTAACATTTCTGAATTAGTGCATATCTTGATCGGTATATATCAACAGCTTTTAGTTGCTTAGCCTTGAAGAATATTTAGATTACTTTCAAAAGGGTAGGAAAGACACCAGGAAATTGTTCTACTCCTTAGGTGGAACTTCAGTGACATAAAAATAGCTGTGAAATTTATGATCATAACACCAAAAGGGGGGGAAAAAAAAAAAAAAAAGAAAAAAAAAACCTACCACCACTAGATGGCATTAATTCAGCATCCAAACCTAGAAATAGACTCACATTTCAGTGAACACACTAATATTAAGTGCAATCATAATCATTGTTATTTTCTTTTAAGTGTACTCTATCCATTCTGCAGCATTATCTTCTTTCCATCTGTAGCTAGTGTATCATTGGTTTGCATTGTCAAACAGCTTCATTGCTGAGGTGAATAAATTTTTAAATATGATGTCAGTGAAAATTTTCATTCTGATGCTGTTCAATCACAGACACTCTTTGTGGAGTCTTAGGAACCTCTGAAATTATCAGGGTTTATACCCAAATCCAGCACAGACTATGGCGAACATTGTCAGCAACTGCAGAAGGTTAGAGGTATGTGTCTTCAGCATCAGTAGTTCCAAGAGCTGCTGCTGCTCTGACTGTCTTACTGAACCTCAGATTTTCACAACCAGAGGCTGCCTCACTATCACTGCCTCCTCTGTGAGGTCTGACATGAAGCAAGAACTTACACTTATTCTTGCTCATTCTATGTCTGCTCTTTAATGAGTGAAAGGATAATGCTTACTGCCTGCATCTTTCCTGGCTTTGTGTTTGGTCAGTAGTCAGCTGAACACATCTTGGTGGTAGGCAGTGGAAAAGAGAATGGTGTCCTTTTTTCTTTTGTGAGTGGCAGCTACACTGGAAGGATACCCTTGGGGTGAAAGTCCTACCTGAAAGGTAGTGGTGCCTATGTGACAAACTGGACATAAATATTCCTTATACCCTCTGTGTTTCCAATCCCTGCTGCACCCTCCATAACCACCTTGAAGTTTTATTACTCCCATTTGGGGCTGGAACAGCAAGGACCAAGCAACCAAAGTATCAGGATGGCACTTATTTAGGATGCTCTTTGGACCTTTAATGCTGAAGGAATGGGCACACCAAATGTCCACCCAGATGTGCACATAGCACAACTCAATCTACAACCCATGGTTACTCTGACTGTGCCCTCTCAGGCCTCTATGCTTTCTTTTGTCCTCTCCTGTGTGCTGGGATGTGCTGTATCAGCAGCCATCAGGATACCACAAAGGGCTAGGTCTGAACTGTCAACCAGGAAAAATGTTGCTGATTAGCAACAATGCTGCACAATGCAGGAGAAGGAGGGTGAGCTGGGGGCAGGGCAGAGGAATTTGTTTGTTTTCTGCTTCACTCAAAGCTGGCAGGGGAGGGGAAGGCTGTGAGGAAAGGAAACATGATAAAGTCTGTGTCAGCTGCTGCAGCCTGGGAGAATGAGACTGGGTAAGAGCTGGGAGGCAGAGCCTGCCATTACCTCCTGCTGAGGAAACCTCTTCTTTTTCCCAACCTGAGTTGAGAGCTTCTGGCCTATTCCTCTCCTCAAAGTTCCTTTTCAGCTATCAATGATTCAGCTATGAAATGATTCATCTGAGCAAGTGTGAAGACACTCTGAGTTAACCTACTATAACGTGGCCAAAGAGATTTAGATGACCAAGAGTCACTTTTAGTCGTGACTTGGTCATAAAGAAGAGTAAATCCCACTGGCATTTAATGAAACCAAGAACAAGGTCTACAAGAGAACAAACATGCCTAATCAGCAACTCCAAATCTACACCCAATAAAGTCCCAAGGGGATGGCCAAACTGAGCCATCCCAGACTTCCCCATGCTCCCAAATTCCTATCAGTATCCTTCCCTGAACACTTTTCTGTCTGCTTCTTAACAAGCTGAAAGCATCCTAAATCTCTGGTAACTGAGGGGAAAGGTTTAGACTACATTAGGTTTCAAAAAGCACCTGAAGGGTCCAAACTGGTTTGTCTTTCTCAGACCACGCTTACCCAATATTGTCCTAACAAACTTGTTGTTCTTTCAACTCGTTGTGTAGGAGGCTGAAGGCAGAGCAGATAAACACCTGTATCCTGTGAACTGTAATGAAGTCAGAGTGACTTCCTGTTATAGGAAAGGTTTGGTTTCAGGTCACTTTTCTCCTTCCAAGGACCTCATCCCTCATGTCCTTGCTGAGGGCCCCAAGTTACCATTGCACTATCAGATTTCTTTTGTTGCTTTTCTCTTTAGTGCCTAAATCAAGTTTGAAAATGGACACAGACTTTGCAAAGCTTGGCATTTGCAAAGGTCGTTGCAAAACTGCACCCTAAAAGTAGTATTAGTTCCAGTAGTTTTGTGGGATAGTTTCCAAGGAATTTTTATCTCATCTTCCAGAATTTCTAGGGTGGTTTTTAGTGTTTCATTTTCTCAGAAAACTGTTCCTAGTATGTTATCACAGAAGCATTCACCTAGTCTCTTCTACAAAAACAGCATAATCCCAGCTCATAAATTCTGCCAATAATGAAAGCTGAATTTATGACAGATTACAAGCACATGGGTTGAGTGGATAGGTTGGATGGATATAACACTGGGGCCGGATGATTACAGGTGCCAAAACTTGCTTAAGTGTGCAAATGAGGTGGGAGAGACATGGAAGGAAAATCAGTTGGATTTTGTGAGGTCTCGGTGTGACTCCTTAGAGCTCCACGGTGAAGCTTTTTGGTAATCAGGAAGTGTTACATGACAAGCATTTATTTGTGCGTTTCCAGATGTGTGTTCTTTGCAGAATCATATATGAAGTTTGATTCCTGCCTGATGCAAGAAACATTGAACATGTGGCAAAGAAAACACTACCCAATGTGCCATGTTCTTTAACTAAAGAAGTGTTAAACCCTGTGTGGGGAAAAAAAAATAATTGCTCAATGCAGTTTTCCTAGTTTGCCAGCTAGCAGTGAATCACAACTGTTTAGAAATTGATTTTATTTACTGTGAATTAGAGAGAGATGACTGAAGATTTTTTTTCAACTCACGCTCACTGCAAACCATAATGCTCACTGGACAATGTCATGATATGAGCTTACTTTTAATATAGTGCTTGGTTTCTTCCTGAATAGACATTGAGACTTGATGTCACAGGATGAATTTTTATGAACATAATATAATCTCTCTAGTTGACAGGACTTCCATAATCCAGTTTGTTCCCAGCCAGAGAGATTTTCTCAACTATATGCCTTTCAGAAGGCATATTTTCATATGCCTTTCAGAAGACATATAGCAATATTTCAGTGAAGTCATTCCTCTGGTGTTCTGCACCCTGCATTTCTTAATCTATTTACAAAATAATAATAATAATAATAACAATAATAATAAAGTTTAAACAGATCAGCAGAAATTTTTAGTATCTTCTCCAAATCTTCAGCTTTTATTATGGGAGTTTGTCAAGTGATGTATTCATATTACAAACAGACCTGCTGTTATTATTCCCAACAATTATGAGAGTTTTTTTAGGTTCCGTATTGTAATTAATCCCTGTCAGTATTTTGTATGTCTTGCTCTTCAGATCTCCTTTTATAAGAACAGACATGCATAAGGCTAGTCCTTTAAAACATCCTCAAGACACTTTCCATACAGTCAACTATTTTGTATGGAAACTGGAAGCAAACACCATTGCTACAAGAGGATCTGGATCTGGAGCTGTAGGTGAGCTCATGAGGCTAACTCATAAGCCTCTGGCATAATAATGTGAAACCTAATATACAGTCACTGTAAAGTATAGGAAGGCTTAGTGACTGTGAAAGTGCAAATCATCTGAGAGGGATCTGTAAGATGGGGGAGGAAGTGCACACTAATGCAAGGTGTAGGTTGAGGAGGATATCCTCTTGCACTTCTTCTCTGAAAAAAAAATAATTACTGGCACACACAGACGAAGCTCAGACAGGCTCATATGAAACTTGCCTCAGTGTCTAGCAGCATGAACCCACATATCCCTGTAAAAGTCAGCGGTTCATTTTATAGCCAAAGGGGAGAAAAGCAAAAGGAATGGTGTCTGGGTCATCTCCAGGCACATATGTTGCTGGGTTGTGTGAGGTGTATTTCAGCTGCCTTTGCTCCTGCTGTGCTGACAATAACTACTTTCAGGATGTCTTCATACCCCATCTGCTGTCATGGCCAAGGGCATCATGGCCATTCCCAACAGGCTGACACCCCCACCTCTGCCTTGGCAGGCAATGGAGCTGTAAAGGTTGGTGCCACTCAGCAACAGCTGGCCCAGGCCTAGGTGACTTTGTTTCTGCAATCCTTTGGCTTCTTCTCCTGAAAGCAACATAATCTGTGGTAAAGCAGGGCATGTAGGGGGCAAACAGGAAAACACAGCTTATGCTTGGAAATTTAATGTGCACAGTATGCTTCCCTGGCACAGAGATGCCCATGCTTATTTTAAACTCTTTTACACATCAAAACCAGCTGGAAGCACCTGAACTGCTTTTCAGAGATGGTGCCTGGCCCACACAAAGCCTCCCCTCACAGTGCTGTGAACTATTGGCACGGGTCCCCACGCCAAGGACCAGTATAACCACTTACCAAAGCAGATTACCAGTGTTTCCTGACTACACTTAGCCATAGACAAGGAGAATATACACAATTTCTAGAACAGTGCATTCTCCAGTTAAAGATACATAGCATTAGAATTAAACTTTGGGTTTATTCCTTCCATAATTTAAAAACTGCTTATCTTACCAACACCAAACAGCTGTAAACATTTAACCTCTTTCTGAAGTATACAGGAATGAAATGTTCATTTGCAAGGTAGTAAAAAAAGGAGCAGCCACTCTTGTGTCTCTTGTGCATAAATGCTTGTTAATAGCTGCCAGAGCTCTGGGACCCAAACTCACTGCACAAACAACTCTTCATCTCGGTACAAAAATGAACTTCCAGAGTGGTGTAAGAAGCACCCATAAACCTGAGAGCATTTATCATGACACAGATGTGACTCCAGCTCCTGCCATAAGATAATTAGATTTAATGCACAAATGCAGGAAGCAATATTACATGGAGACACTTGCAGTGGATCTCTGAGGATGCTTTCATAATTCAGCAGAGGAAGTAAAGCCAATTAAGTCTATCTAATGAATATGCACCAAGGACTACAAAAAGAAATCACAAAGATATCTACATGAATAAGACACTTTTGCCTTCCCATTGTGCTATCCATACACGAGAGATTTTATTTGAATGATCTTTCTTTCATTTCAGAAAATCAACTTGTCCTAAGAAGTGTGAAAAGGACTGAAGGAGAGAAAAATTGTGCCTTCCATCACTGAACACATTTGAAGATAAATGCTGATTTGGTCATACTTACCATATTTTCTTGAAAGGTGAGCTCTCCTGGGGCAACATAAGCATCTTGTTTTTCAAAATGCTGTTCACTTGTGTTGAATGTTGCTGAATGTTTGACATCTGCCCCTTTCTTCCTGAGACTAATCACTGACCTCTATGTTCTGCCAACAAAAATCCTTTTTTTTTTCCATTTATTTCAGCATCTACAGTATCTGTAGCTTTGGAAAAGTTTTACCTCAGGCTGTTTTTTTCTTCTTTGTATTTTGGCACTGGAATTATTATTGTTTTTATGAGCTATCAAGTGCATGGCTACAAAATCAACAGAAATATTTTGAGAAGAAGAGGCATTATTAATTTTACATTCACACATTCTTTGCCAACAGTTAGCTTTTTACTTCCAAAGAACAAGGCAATATAAAAATAAATAAATAGGAAATAAAAAAAATAGCAATTAAAAGAAACCTCAGCTTTTGACATAAGGGAGGTTACATTTCTTTATTCTCGACATTAATCTTACAATGAAACAGTGATTATCAGCTTTAACCTTCCAAAAAAGTATCTGTGACTTGAGGTAAACTGTGCTTGGCTAATGAGATTATCTAATGTAGCCCAAAGTACTTGTCAAGGCTAATGACAGTGCATAAGGTTAGGGGATTTTCACATCAAACTACAAATCTCTTTCATATATTTATATATATAAATATATATATATATACACATAATGAAATAATTAACTCTATTGATTGTTAATTATTTTCTACAGAGATTTACTTTATCATGTTCTTTTTTGCTGTCATACGGAAGCAACATACTTAAGGTTGCAGGTCTGCCTGCAGCTGAAAGCCAGTTCATTTACAGTTCTGAGGACGGTACAATAAAGCCAACTGACTGATGTCATGACACCATTTAATGTACTGTGAATTAAAACCACAGATAATATTTTTTAAGTACGGGGGTTGATAATTCAGAATTTAGGGGACAGAGAGGGCAAGGGAACATTTCACAAAACTATGATGCAAGGTGCAGCCAATAAGAAAGCAGAAAATGGGAAGAAAAAAAAAAGTCAAGGATTTGGCAAGACTCACCTGTTAAGCAGGAGTGTGTGTACTTAGCAATGTAGTAAACAAACACCAGAATCTATAGGAAAAGAGAATTTGATGAAAGCTACTGTTTTATGTTGTCATTAACATAAAATAAGACAAGAGAGTGAAGAAATAGGAAAGCAAGTATGTTAGTAAGAGCTGCAGCTTACAACTTAAAGATATTCATGTTGTCTGTATACATTCAATTTAAAACACACCTTGTTAAATGACCATGTATTAAGCTGTCTTAAACATTCTGTAAAAACGCAGCTTTCTGGCTTATGTCTTTGCCTTAAGCTCTGTGATGCTTTTTTAACCCACTCCTGTTGGTACAGGGGCTGCCCCCTTCAAACACCGTGTGATTCCTGGACATGTCTGAGACAGCCTAAAAACAAATTGCAGAAGGTACAAACTGTTATTTTCTGCCATAAGCTACTGTAGTCTCTCCTCTGCATAGAATGCCTTCAAACCAAGTGGTGAACCATCATATACAGCAATTCAAGAAAATCCTTTTCACACAGAAATAATTGCTAGTAACAATAACAAATGTTCCTAGTTATGCAATTTCTGTCACATCTCTTCTTACTTGGATTTTGCAGCAGATCATGTTTCTGGAGTGGTAACAAGTTGCTTTTTTTAATTATTATTATTAAATCTTCCAGCTGTGTAAGACAGCATGTATTAGTACTGCTATCAAACATAACATGGATATGTTATGAAAGAGTGGGACAGAGACTTTTATATATTATCATGTATTCATGTCATAGGATTCTGCTCCACAGTTGTACTTTTCGTGACAGGTGGTGCAGCTACATCATGAATTATCTCAGTAATATGAAACTTCTGATTAAATTTACAAATTCTGAGACAGGCATCTATACAAAAGCCTAGTGTTTATCACTGGAGCACACCCCTTTTTTAGCTAGGAGACGTACTGAAAATATCATTTCGTCTTCAGTAAATGAGTGAATTTGGCATTTTTCTGACTATAGTATTTCCTTACTTACTAATTTTGATTGAAAGGATAATTTTCTCAAATTATACTCTGTGCATTCAGGATTTTCAGCTTCAGGTACATATTTAAATTCTTCTATTTATTTTTTTTTTTTTTAGGTAATCCAATGGTACTGAGTTGAAAAGTCATAAAATCTTTTATAAAAGTGCATCCACTGCCCCCCCGCCCCCCAAATATACTATCAAATTTTCTGCGGTTTTCTAAAAGTATTACAATAAAAGATACATTTGTCTTAGGCTCTAAGAACTCAGAACAATTCCTGGCATCTTTGAGAAAGCTCTGAATATCTTATCTTTTTTTTTTTTTCTTAATAGGATAAAATACACCAGTAAAACCATGAAATGATGACCTGTAAATATAAGTAATATACAGAATATTCATTTGAAAAGGGCCTGTTACTGATGGAATGTTGTAGTTTTGCTGTCTAATATTTTCCTTTATTGTTCTGACAGGCTTAATTTTCTCACATCTGATAAGGGGAGCAATATCAGAAAAGATAGGTATCAAGAAATATAGCCAATTAAAGAAAACTATATGAAAAACTTCCATTTAGCTGTCTGTCTTCTGGCTGATAGCAGTTAATTTGCTGTCTATGTGTTACAAAGCAGATAATAACACATCTTGTGCAGTCTGACATATTTTTGGGGAAGAATCCAAGACTTTGTCACTGCTAAAGAATGTGCCTTTTTCAGAACTGCCAATAAAAGAAGAGATGCACCAAAGACACTTGAACATGTAAACTAACATGATAGTGTTTTTGCAGAGATTTAGGGGAGGATCCTGGCTGATAATGGCATGGTAGCGCTCTGTTGGAGCATGAATAGAACTAGTTACAGAGCTTGGCTTCTGAAGTACATCTTATTTTTTCTTAGACAAAATTCCCTTGGTCCCAAGGAAGTCATGGAGGGAAAAAAAAAAAAGTGTATAAATGTAATTATAATTAGTGCATGTGTCCTTGCTGATTGTAAACATAGTTTACAAGAGGGTGACGGAGCACTGGAACAGGCTGCCCAGGGAGGTTGTGGAGTCTCCTTCTCTGGAGATATTCAAGGCCCGTCTGGACGCCTACCTGGGCAGCCTGCTCTAAGGAACCTGCTTTGGCAGGGGGGTTGGACCCGATGGTCTTTTGAGGTCCTTTCCAACCCCTTTAATTCTGTGATTCTGTGATTCTGTGATTTATTTCTCTCTGTACTTAGTACGAAAAATTGAATATATGTGAAACTCAAGGACTATTGTTACCTCGAGCCTTTTTACCTGGAAGAATTTAGAGATGTTATTTACTGATTTTTATTTATTATTATTTTTAAGAGCATTTGAGTTAAATATCAAACCTAATAACTTTTTCTATGTTAAAACTGAGAACCTGTAGAAAATTTGCTATTATTCATAGAATCATATACTCACAGAATCACAAAATATCCCAAGTTGGAAGAAACCCACAAGGATCATTGCATCCAACTCCTGACTCCACCCAGGGCCACCCAAAAAATCAGACCACATGTTTGAGAGCATTGTCCAAACACTCCTTGAACTCTGACAGGCTCAGTGCCGTGACCACTGCCCTGGGGAGCCTGTCCCAGTGCCCAACCACCCTCTTGGTGAAGAACTTTTTCCTAACATCCAGCCTGACCCTCACCTGATGAAGCTTCATGCTATTCCCTTGGGTCTTACCAAATACCTATATGTAACTGCATTAATGTCCTTCTTTCATAATGTAGGCTCAATACTGCCTCCTACTTCAGCTTGGCTAATGTCATTATTAGCATGTTTTTATTGACTTGGAAGCATATTTACCATCAACATTTAAAATATTGAAATATATTGATCCTCATGTTAATTTTATCTTGCCTGTATAAAGAATATACATACTTATGTATCTACCCAGATAGCAGATCATGTGGCCTCATCCAGGCTGTCTGGCCCAGGTTACCACTAAACTACTCCCAGGCTGAATTTGAGAGAGGGCAAGTTGACATTGACAGGCAGTATGTACAGATGACTGAGGGATAATGCTTGCATATACATTGCTCCTTCTTGACTTATCAGTACACATGTAGCTAGTTTTATTGGATAATACAGGGTACAGTGGCAGGATCAACTGAATGCGTTGGTATCACTATGTACCTTGCACATTCAGAACTTCCTGAAGGTGCTGGTACTTCACCTCTCTAGCATGGAGAACAGCTTCTAGATATCAGTTTGAGACAGCAGACCACCTTCAGAAAAGGCTTAGATGAAACAGCTTTGCTTGAAGTGGACATTTTCTGAAACACAAAACTCCTAGCAGTAATCATTTAATCTCTTAGTTGGTTTCCTTCAGCTCCTTATTCTGCTGTTTTCTTTTCACCTTAACAAGAACATCATAGACAAAAATTGTTGCTGCACAATGATTAATTTGATAATTAACTGTTAACTTTATAATTAACTGTTAACTGATTAACAGGCCCAGTCAGCATGGGTGTATGAAAGGCAGGTCCTGCTTGACAAACCTGATCTCCTTCTATGACAAAGTGACACGCTTAGTGGATGAGGGAAAGTCTGTGGATGTGGTCTACCTTGATTTCAGTAAGGCTTTTGACACCATTTCCCATAGCATTCTCCTCAAGAAAATGGCTGCTCATGGCTTGGACTGGCATACGCTTCATTGGGTTAAAAACTGGCTGGGTAGCCGGGCCCAAAGAGTTGTGGTGAATGGAGTCAAATCCAGTTGCAGGCCGGTCACTAGTGGCATCCCCCAGGGCTCAGTACTGGGGCCAGTTCTCTTTAATATCTTTATCGATGATTTGGATGAGGGGATCGAGTGCACCCTCAGTAAGTTTGCAGACGACACCAAGTTAGGTGCATGTGTCGATCTGCTCGAGGGTAGGAAGGCTCTGCAGGAGGATCTGGATAGGCTGGACCGATGGGCTGAGGCCAACTGTATGAAGTTCAACAAGGCCAAGTGCCGGGTCCTGCACCTGGGGCACAACAACCCCAAGCAGAGCTACAGGATGGGAGATGAGTGGTTAGAAAGCTGCCTGGCCGAGAAGGACCTGGGAGTATTGGTTGATAGTCGGCTGAATATGAGCCAGCAGTGTGCTCAGGTGGCCAAGAAGGCCAACAGCATCCTGGCTTGCATAAGAAGTAGTGTGGCCAGCAGGACTAGGGAAGTGATTGTCCCCCTGTACTCGGCTCTGGTGAGGCTGCACCTCGAGTACTGTGTTCAGTTTCGGGCCCCTTGCTACAAGAAGGACAAGGAGATGCTCAAGCGAGTCCAGAGAAGGGCAACGAAGCTGGTGAGGGGTCTGGAGAACAAGGCTTACGAGGAGCGGCTGAGGGAGCTGGGCTTGTTCAGCCTGGAGAAGAGGAGGCTCAGGGGCGACCTTATCACTCTCTACAGGTACCTTAAAGGAGGCTGTAGCAAGGTGGGGGTTGGTCTATTCTCCCACGTGCCTGGTGACAGGATGAGGGGGAATGGGCTAAAGTTGCGCCAGGGGAGGTTTAGGTTGGATATTAGGAAAAACTTCTTTACTGGAAGGGTTGTTAGGCATTAGAATGGGCTGCCCAGGGAAGTGGTTGAGTCACCATCCCTGGAGGTCTTTAAAAGATGTTTAGATTTAGAGCTTAGTGATATGGTTTAGTGGATGACTTGTTAGTGTTAGGTCAGAGGTTGGACTCAGTGATCTTGGAGGTCTCTTCCAACCTAGACGATTCTGTGATTCTGTGATAATGAGTGTCACTAAAGGAACTGACAAACATATCTGATGATGTTATGAGAATTTCCATGTACAGAAAATAAATGTGTTCAAATCCTAACTTCATACTAATGTTTACTCAGTAAGTCACTGGCACATCCAATATTTTGTCTCCTCCCTCTTGTTTTTGCTTGCAACATTTTTGAATCACAGGCAGATGGTGTCTACTGTAAGACCCTCTCTGTGCACTGAAGTATGAATTTCCTATTGCTCATCCACATCTCTGCTTCATGGTTCAAAGATGTGTGGCTGTCACATTGCTTTTTTCCTGTGTATTCTGTTCTGTTATTGCCTACCCAACTTCCCTCTGTGAGGTGTTAATTATCTTATAAGTGTGAAGGGAATACATTACTTCCAAACTCTGACACTTGAATCTGCTGGATTTTACAAGTCCTTGCAGTGCAACATCATTGAGCCAGGTTTCTGATAGATTAATCACTCTAACTTGATATGGAAAGATGACAAATAATTCTCTTTTCCCCTCTTTTCTCTAACCACTTCCTCCATTATTTTCCTTTGTTATTAGAATGCCTGGTTATGTGATATTTTCAACTTTTCACTTTTTGCCTCTTCTTAACTGATCTTTTTATTGTATTCTGTCAGTCTCACATCTCTTGTCCCTACTTCCTCCTGCATTGTTAATCATGTCTTCTCACACCTGCTGTAAGCTGTTCTTACAAGTCCTAATTCTGCAGTCTTATATTCAGATCAACCAAAGCATCACAGACAAAAATCAATGCTTCTTACTACTTTGCAATGGTATGGCTTGTTCTCCAAATCCCCACCCCACCCCCACTCCCCACTTTTTTTTTTCCTAGGTCGCTTTCAATGTTTTCCTTCGCTGTGAATTGTGACTCCATTTTCTCTTCTCCTCCTCATGAGAAACATTCTTCTTTATGGAGCCTTCAACTCTTCTAAGAAACCCTCACAGCTAATATTGTGGTGCCTATGAGTAATAATAAAGGAGGGTTAAACCTTCTCATAGATACATAAAAGCTTCAGGGTCAAACATAGTGAAAGAATTTAGTAGGTACGATTGATGGTAGCAGAACAGTTGGACTAGATGACCCTAGAGGTCTTTTCCAACATTAATGATTCTGTGATTCTATGATTCTAAGAGGATGACATTTGCTACTCAGAAAAACATATAGTGGAGCCAGAGAGAGGAAACCTCATGAATGTAATGGATTTTTTCCAAAATTTGCGTGTGCAGACATCAGCATTTTCGCATATAGCTGTATTTGTATATATCTGCAGTTCTTCACCTACAGATTTACAAGGTTTCTTTTCTTTTCTTTTCTTTTCTTTTCTTTTCTTTTCTTTTCTTTTCTTTTCTTTTCTTTTCTTTTCTTTTCTTTTCTTTTCTTTTCTTTCTTTCTCTCTCTCTCCTTTTTTTTTTTTTTTTCCCTGAATGTCTCATTTTGCAGGGTAATTTGAGTTTTTGTTTCCACCAACTACAGAGTTTTGCAGGTGTCAAAGAGAACATTGTTGAAGACAGAAGGTTTACAAAGCAGGCCGGAAACCTCTGACTAGCCCATTACTTAAAGCCAGGCCCTAAAATGCATGCACACACCAAAAAATCATGACTCAGTGATAATTTTATTACAGAAATGTTTGAAACAAAATAAAGTAATAAAGATATGAGGAAAAGGAAAATATAAGGTTTCTTAGAAACTCAGGGTGAAAGAAGGCTGTCAGAAAGATCTTGATTTAAAGTACAGAGCTGCTGAATTTTAAAACTGCAATAAAAATAACTTCACATGAGAAAGTACATGAGGGTTAAAGAAATTACGTCTCTGTTTTCATCTTATATAGATTACAAATAATTATGACAATTTATGCTTGGGCTTATTCTCATACATATAGGTACATGCCTATGCATATGTACAGATTAATCCTATCCAGATTCGGCTTTGGTTGCTTGGATGCTTATAAAAATGAATTCTGCATTTTTTATACCAAATATTTCAAATGTAGGACTGAAAGGAAATACTGAATCATAGTCTGAAAAAAAAAAAAAAAAAAAAAAAGTTATGTCTGTATGTCTGTTATAGTACAGGTTTTACTTCAGTTTTGAGCCCAGCTAAATTCATGTTGCTGTTACGAGGAAATGATTGTTTATATCTCTCATCCTGTGTGTATTGGAAAATTGGCAACACCTACCTTGTAATCCATCACTTGTTGTGAGTCAGGGGACAGTGCATCTTGAACTGCAGGGCAAAGGATTGTATAGAGTCACAAAATATGGCATCCCTCGGAGATGAATTAACCTAATAACAGAAGCTTTACACAAACTTTGCAGAAATATGCAGAAGAGTGAGTTCTCAGACATTAAATTTTATTAAAGTATTTTTTCTTCTATCCATTTAAACTGACATCATTTTATTCAGTCAACTGATGAGTCATGACTGGAAACAGCCACAGTGAAAAGGAGGCTTTCTGAGAGGGCAGTGCTCAGAGATAGGAAATATAAATAACTTAGCTATTTTTGACATAAAGTTGTAATTTGGTTACATTCTACTTCACACAGTATGCAACAATGACAGTACTCTTTAAAACTCACTAAGCTGTTGAATACTAAATGTATTATCTACCAATTGTGCATTGGTAATGTGGTTAATGCTTCACCACTGTCTAAATAATTACCCCACTCAAGAGCAAGGATTTGGTCATTTGCAAAGAAATTAACACTTGCAAGTCAACCCATTGGCCATCGTATAATTTTCAGAAATTTGAAGATACTGTATGTCCCCGAGAAAGGTGGGTGCTTAGGATGTAGCAAACAGCCCCCGCTGAACCTTGTATTTTCTGCCTCAACATGAGTGACCAACTGTTTCTGGGAACACAGAACACATTACACCTCTGAGTCTGCTGAAGGAAGTTTCTCTGTACATTCAAATTATAGCCTTACACATATCTCAGTGTTTAATTTTTGTTGTCAATTGTCTGGAGAAAAGAACAACATCTTTCCGCAACATCATCTTGCAAATCATTAGTAGGTACTAGAAAATATTAAGAGTTAGAATGAATGAAGACTCTGAGATATGAATAGTTATAATTCAAGTTAATGGTGATTATGACTCAGGAAATGTGTATTCCAGGCAAATAGTAGGTTCTGTTTAATGATGCCTATGACAATAGAAACAATATTATTACTCTGCTAGCTCTGGCAAATGTAACAAAATCTCATGTCTGGCAAAGAGATTACACATTCCTGTTGTTTATATTATTTCTTTTTAGGTAAAGAGAAAAGCTTAATTCTAGTTTAATTTTATTTGCTCTTATTTCCTATGCTGAATAGAAATACAAATTACAAGACCTGCATTTTTCTGTCCTGTGAAAAAGGTATTTTGACTACAATTTCACATTTGTAGCATGGCTGGAGGGAATCCAAAATGCTCTCCACCAGCATACAAAACAAGGTGGGTTTTTTGTTTGTCTGCTTGTTTTTTGTTTTGTTTTGTTTGTTTTATTTCTCCCTCTTTCTCCTTGCAAGGTTGATAGTAAATGATAGCAATAATAATAATAATAATAATAATAATAATAATAATAATAGTCCCTCTGTTTTCATTCTACAGCATTATTTCAACAGATCTAGTCATATACTTGAAACCTTTACCCACAGCTGATATTCACAGGAGTTTCTGAACAACTAAGAGACCACAAGTGTATGTCAGCTCCCTACCGTTCTGTTCATTGCTCCTGCCAGTGATTTCTGGGCCACTATTAGGAATTTGCTAAACTTAGCAGGACATGCAGCTATCAGCAAGGTTTTAGCAACCTCATTTTTTGAGCTAGCCATTAAAATGAGGAAGACGCTGGTCACTTGGGAAGAGCAACAAACTGTGTGTTCACTTTCCTATGTGCCTCAGTGCATAATAAAGCACTTTGCTTTCAAAAACCCTCTGTGCCTTTCCTCTGTCTCTCAAGTGACGACAACAACATCTCTGAGCCAGCAAGTCTATAACCTGCATTAAAATGGTTAGATCATCCTGTCACTAATGGAAGAGAAACAGCCAAGCACAGGCCCGCTCAGTCCTGTCACAAAAGCACGGCCACTGAGTATGCTGGTAGAAATTACCATAATCGCGTATTACTGAGCCAAGAATAACAGAAACTCTCCCTTTTACATCACATCTGACTTTAATATAAGCAGCTCAGGTTTCTGCAGGGATTATACATTGTTTAGTCTCCAGTAGAAAGCTGGTCTTTAAGTAAATAGTAACCAGAAGAATGTCAATCAGCTTTGTAATAAAATAGTACATGACAAGTCAGATCAGGAAATTCAGTGTTACTTACTAAGAATGCCAGATCACTTTTTCATGATTTCTCTTGTTAATAAAGTGGTGATTGAATTAATCCTGTGTTCAGTGAACTGTAACATCATGAAAGACCACCAGTAAATGCAAGAAGTAAAAGTTGCACCAAATTAAAGGTCTTATGTTCCCTCAATATAAGTGCACATATAAAAGTGTAAGAGTCTATTGACATGCTTCTCTGGGAACATACATCCATGCACACATACAAAGAGAACTGAAATATCTCTGCAGAATATCTTCAACACAAAATCCTATTCATTTAGGATAAAATGGCTAATCAGAAAGCTATTTTGTAACACCTGATATTGCTCAACAAAATTTAAATCCTAGCTCATCTTTAACAGGATTCAGAGTTTCTCGCCCTTTTGTCGCCCTCCTTTACTTTGATGAGGGCTGGAGACTTTAGACACAGACAATGATCACAGCAGCTGTGCTATGCAGGGGCTGTGGATGCAAGTGTGGGCAAGGCAGGCTAGCAGGAAAGCAGGTGGGAAAATCATTAGTTCTATGTCCAAGGCCATTAACTGTGCGGGCATCAAGAAAAGGCTTGATTGTCAAAAGAATGAGGAAGAATACCTTGTCTATACCTGGCCTGGATTTTATCTTAAAGTGTTAATGACAAACCATTTTGACTACCCATAGCCTCTTCCTTTGGTACTTTTCTTAGTATTGCAAGGTTCACATCTCTCATGTCTCTGCACTAAATAAATAAATAAATAAAATTACTGGTATATTACTTCAGCCTACTGGATTGCATGCAACAGTTAGACACACAAAATCTTAAATTTAGACCAGCAAAATCTTAAATTCACATTCAGCGTAATTCATTCAGGGAAGTCCCTACAGACACTCCCAGCAAAATCCGTTGCACTGTTGCCAGTGCAGGCTGTGTCCATATTACAAAATCTTGTTACAAGAGCAGAGGCAGAGCTGCCCTCATTGGTCCTACGGCCACAAGCAAGTACCCACCACATCAGCCAAGGCAGAGAGCAGGGGGAGAGCAATGCTTTGTGTTTGGCCAATGCTTGAACCAATTACTGGTGAAAAGTGCCAAGTCAGCCTGCTGTTTACAGATGAGAATAAACTTGAGCTACTGCCTCTCTGGGACCCAAAGTACCCTGCAACATTATTATTTAGCATAGATCATATTTACAGGGCCTATGAACCTACGATTTACAGGTGGTGGGAGAATGAAGAGCACAGAGGATTTGCTAGAAGCAAGCGATATTTTTGGGCAGAGAACATAGATTTTGTTTGAGCTCTGACAATAGAGGACAGAACTCCTATTAGTATATTTTCCTGGCAGGTAATGAGGCATTCAGAATTATTTCTGCAGCTTGTGCAGCACACGGTATCAGATATCCTGATTTTAAGAGACCAATGCAAGGCAGAAGAAAGTGCCTCTATTCCTTAAATTCTGAAGCTTGTAGAAGTTGTAAAAAAAAGGCAAATTATTTGTTTCAGGGTCAGGATGCAGCTCTGGTTAGGTCTCTTGCTGAAGTTGCCCCAGAACTGTTCTGTTTTCCTCATTCTCAGTCTGGTATGAGTAAGCCTCTCTGCAAAATCTTCATTTCATCTGAAACAAACAAAAAAAAAGATAATTTCACTAAAGAACTTTTACTTGCTTTAATAAACGTGTTGCAATACAAGCCTCTGCTGCATTTTAAATGTCCTTTCATTTGGAGTGTGTGCTGTTCTGTTTTTTTTTTTTTTTTTTTTTTTTTTTTTTTTTTTTTTTTTTTTTTGTTTTGTGTTTCTGTTTTTTTTTTTTTCCAAAGCAGTGATTTCAGATTTTCAATAAAAGTTGTCAAACATTTCTTAAAGTTACAAATTAGGTAAGTCGGGTTCAGCAGCACTCAGGAGGCCAAGGTTGCTGTCCGTATCTTTCGAAATTAATCCAGGAAGGAAATCTGCAGTTTCACCCTGAGAGAGAGCAAGACAGTCTCATGTTGTGTCTGGGCTTTGGAAATGAGAGTCAGGATGTTACGGGACTCTGCTAGAAAGATATTAAACCTCACGTATAGACCATTCTCCAAAGATAGAATCTCTATGCAGCTTTATAGAAAAGCTTGCAGTTGAATGCAAACTGAAACACTTCTGAGCTAATTAACTGCTCACTGTTAAAACTACGTCATTTGAAATAACCATGTACCTGCAGATAGCTTAAATGATTAATTGTTACACAGATCATATTATGGTCTACAACATGCATAAATAAATTTAGAAGAAATATTATCATGTAAAAGGATATGTAGAAGATTGTCCAGGATTTCCGAGCAAATTAATATACACTATTTTCATGACCTTAAAAGACAATTCATTTAATCCAAACTGTGTAAATTTTAGAGCTTGTAAATGCTAGTTCCAGCTTATATTTCACATTCTGTTATTGCAGAGGTCTCTGAAGAATAAAAGTGTTGTATATAGGAACACTGTAAAATTTGCACTTATATCAGAAGCTATTAAATTCTTTATGGGAGTGCTCTGTAATTATTTTTCACCTTCAGAAATGAACCAGCTATTTGTTAATGAAGAGAAGGATATTCTTTTACTTTGGTGAATGAGGAAACCGAGGTAATCAAGTTGCACACTTTATCAAGACACACTCAGTATCACCCCTTCATTATCTTACCATTGTTCAATACCATTTGCCAACAGTTCTCACTTAGGGGATTGTGCCAATGGAATTCTGGAATTTGCTGTGATTGTGAAGACTATTTTAAGCTGCATTGCTACATAGCCAAATGATTTCAATGTGACACCTTCACCAGTTGTCACCTCCTTTGAAACACTAGACTTCAAAACTAGCTGGATCATTTGTGTTTTTCCAGCTCCACCTTATCCAGGATTTCGTTGCATGAGAGACTCTCAAGTCAGTTGTTTGCATCACGGATCTCTCGTGGAACAAAATAATCAAGACCCACCAAGGCTTTCTGGGGAAAAATTGATCAAGAAATTTCTTTCACCTGGTAGTATCTGATATTTTCTTTTTAACACTTCTTCAGATGAAGGGAACCTATACTCAGTTACATGAATAGAAATGTACCTGCCTGGTGACACTCGTACTACTGCCAGATGAAAACTTGTATGAGGTCAATTCCTGTTATGTAGCCATCCTCTTGGTTCCAGAAAACTTGCTCCCTTGAAATGTGTGTGAAAAAGTCTTACCCACATTTTCATGATAAAGGAAATACAAAAAATTGTGCTGAATCATAACAAAGAGCAGTCTAGAGGTTACAGTTGGGGTAAAGAGAAAGGCAGGGCATATAAGGCAAGGTCTGCCTCCTTTCACCTTCCAGTCAGCTGCACTCTTGAGATTTCAAGTCAGAGGCTTCATCAAGAAGATACACAGAACCTCCTTTGAACCTCCTGGGGTCCAGCAGAAGTCCTGCCTCAAGGAGGCTCTCTGCTTGTTCATTCATTAGCTCGATGCAAAATAAACTCCTCACGACTGATGATGTCATGTCATTCAGCAGGAGATGAGCATTCAAATAATCTTACTTTAAATTATTTGACCAAGCAAAACAATGAGATTGACCCAATAACACGTAGATTGCTGTCATCCTGACTGGTATAGTAAAAACCAGCACATTCATTTATCTTTCTGTACACCTTCACCTAATACAAGAGGAAGTTATCATCTACTACTGGCATAGCACTGGCAAATGAGTCTTACAAAACCTTTAACCTCACAGTCATTTTTCTCAAAAGAACACAGAGTATAATTGTGTGAAGAGAAATTTGGGGACACTTCACTGTTGCATTTCCAAATAGATTAGCATCAATCATTTTTCCATTCTCTCCGATCAGTTTTTTGTAATACATGGCCAATGACAGTATTATAACTAATGTTCTTTCCTACAACACATCATATTAAATTGAAATATTTAATTATGGATATATTTAATAGCCCATGAGCTAAGTACTTTTTTCATAATATTAATTCTTAGTTACTCCTTACTCTACATTCTTTCATTAACTATAATGATATATTTTATCTGTGGAAAATAAGTCTGTCCCTTTGTGAAGGAGAGCCGTACTGTATTCTCGTCTTTCCTATGCTGATGTTTAAAATTATGAATTAACCTATACAAATATATATATATTTTTAAATAAATAAAATAAAAAAAAAAAAACGCTCTTGGCATATTAATAACTGCAGCTGTTGTTTTGTTTTGTTTTAATTTTATGGTCTCTAAAAGAATAGCTTCTACTCAAAGTTTCCATGAAGCGTATTTAGCCTTATTTAGTCAATTTAAAAATAATTGTACAATCATTCAGCGGTGTTCCTTTAGAAATTGAAGTGGTTCTGCAGGAGAAAAACCTACTGTCAACAGCACATGCAAGTTGATAGACAGGACTGGACGTTCAATGACAGTGACCAGATGATATCTCAGCTACTAATGTACATTTACCATTGTAGTCTAAAAAATTGCACCTTGATCTTTAATATTTAATTATAAGCACCTCAGAACTTTAAAGATATATAAATATTTTGAAGTTTACTGAAAGAACCTTGCACTATAAACTGTCCATAGATTTTTTTTGCTAAACAAATTTGTCCAATAGAACAGCAAAAAAAAAAATGCCATGAGTGGACAGGTTGTTGTCTTTCGATAAGCTGGATTTTTGGAAGGCTGATCTGTAGCCTTCTGTCATTGGGAGTCTTTCTAGAGCATTTATTGGGTGTTAGAGAATGTTCCAAATATTTAGTTACATGAACAATTATTTTGGATAATAGGCCAAGATTAAAAAAAAAAAAAAAAAAAAAAAAAAGTCAGTTAGTACTTGCAATTAGATTCCATCAACATTATGTAGATCTATTGTTATCCACCTTTGAATAAAACTTATTCTGCATTTAAGCTTATTCGGTAAATCCCTACTTTTCATATTTTACTTTTAATACAGTGCAAGAAAGTTAACATCAGTAATACACCTGAGCATAAAGATTAACGTGTATAAAACATATACATGCAGAAAACTTTACAGTGTATTTAGTGTTTTGGTATACTACAGGATTGTTTTAGTGAAATATGAATGAACTACAATCACAGAATAATCAAAGATGGTTCCTTTAAATTAAGTTAATCACTTAGTTTTATTGTTATATTAGTAATTCACCCATCAGAAGAACAATCCCCTGCTTTGGTTCTTTCTCTGTCACTGTAACTCCAGTTTCTGCAGAAATAAAGGTCCTTGAAACAGACTTGCTTATTAGAGCAAGATTTGCTCTATGGCATACCCATTGCTCCAGATACATTCACTTTAATGTTCATACTCTATTTCATGATTTTAACGAACATTGTTTAAAACTTTATGATAACATTTCCTGTAGTATGACTTTCTGTAGAGCACATTTCTCCTATCCAGCAGAAAACCTGACTAGCTTTGGTTACATCTGGTGAATTGTATGTTACATTGTTAAAGTTTAATAGCCCTCTGCTTTGTTACGAATACTTTTTTAAAATGATTTTTTTTCTTTGAATGTCATGTAGGATGTGTATAGATAGTAATACTATAGGTAGAAGCATACATTCATCCATTGAATTTTTATCAGATATTAATGAAAATCATCCAGATATTACCAATAACTACTAAGAATTCTTAGTTCTACTCTTAATTCTTTATACGGTTCTAGGCCACATAACAATCTCTCTTGCAACACTAATGGTTTTTTTTCTTTGTTAAAGGAACACCTAAGTAAAGGGGTAAATATCTGGATGACAATCAGTGGCATCTGTCATCACAGTGGCATCTGTGGCATCATACCTTATAGAGGTGATGATGGTTTCCTTTGACTGCCACCCCATGAGTGGTGGACTGCATTTCTTCATGGTTCATGTTAGAGCTTTCTGTTTGTTGTTGTTTATGGATAATGTCACCCAGGAAGTGTTAGATAAAACACATATTTTCTGCTAAAAACAACAACAACAACAAAACCCTAAAGTTTTTCCTGCATTTTTATATTTTTTAAAGCTTTAAACAAATCTGTGAGTTTAATTATCTATTGTTTGCTTGTTAAATATGCACATCTTCTGTTTTAACTTCCAGTAATCATCATATTTAATTTAGCGTGTCTTGCACTCGAGTCAGTAGCACAGATTTACTGACCACTCCATTGTACAACTTGCATCACACTTAATTAGGAAATTCTGTCCATTTGTTAGCACAGTGCTTTACATAAGCAGCACATTAAACTATTGAGATCCTCTTTGAGAACCCGTTTCAAATGTTTTATCTGACATTACAAAATTTATGTCTGCAATAAGTGGGTTGCAGTAGTCATTAAAAGGCTGTAGATTTCAAAGCTGTGAATACATTCACACAACTGCATGGAATATGTGTTTGTGAAGCTCTGAAAAACAACTCTACCCTGTTTCTAAAATCATTATTGATTTTTTCTGTCTTTTAAGTTGTTAGCTGTTGCAACTGTAAAGAGTCCTTTAGTCTATATGAAAGAAAGCAGGAAAGGGGGACAATTTACATCAAAATTTTGATGAAGGGAAGATTTTAATTGTGTGCAGAATGAGAAAAGAAAGTGCATTCTTTGAACAAGCTAAATAGATCCTTTCAAAACTTTTCTTCTCCAAAGCAGAAATTTTTCTTTAAACTGACCCAGAAGTAAACCAAAATAAAAGTATACTTAATTGTATACCTTATTACTTCTAAGTGATAAAGTTGTCAGTCAGTGAATACTGTGGTCTTGACCTAGAAGAGAGATTAATCATTAATCTTCCCAGACTGTGAGTTAAATGTCTACACAGTCAACATCATTTATTTTAATGAGACATTTGTGGGCTTAAAATCAAGGTAACCTGTTAATAGGATTGTTAAATCAGTTAAGTTACCCCTGGTTTAGAGAATATCAGATTCAGCATATGAAAATTGGTATGAAACTGAACCTGTATATACCTAGATAAGGAGCATGCTTTGTCAGTGACTTTTGAGACATTATGACCATGTCAACATTATTACATTTAGAGATTTTAGTATTTTTATGACATAGGAAAACCTGCCCTTTTGTAAAAGAACACATAGGAAACTAAAGATAATAAACCAAGATTCATTCTCACTCAAAATGACCATTATAACATAATAGATTTTTCTTTATAGGAGAGGTCAAATTTTAATAATATTTTTTTATTTGCTTCCCAAAGGATTCTTTTTTATTTTCAGCAAGAAAAATACTGTTTTCAATGTGTAGCTGTAATTTCAGTTTAATATAAGTATTTTACTATTTCTATTTTTTTCTCTTTCTTAAAGTCATAGTTCCTGCAGTTAGGCAACTGTCTTAGTTTTTTAAAGCTATCACTCTGCCCTTGCAGTGACAATGAAAATGAAAGCGAACAACAATTTTAAATCAGAAAAAAAAAAAAAGAAGAAGAAGAAGAAAAAAGAAAAAAAGAAAAAAGAAAAAAAAAAAAAAAAAAAGAAAAAAGATAAAAGAAGAAAGAAAGAGAGAGAGAGAGAGAGAGAGAGAGAGAGAAATTCAACAAGAAGAAGAAGCTTTGTTTCTTTGGTGTTGTGCTGTGGAGGTACTACGGTGGCCTCCTCTGCAGCAATGTGTTGCAATTGCCGCCCCTGGCCTTTGCTGCCAAGCTTGAGCAAGGGCACAGGAGGGAGATGAGCCTGAAAATAACAGTGAAGGAAAAGGAAAAAGAAAGAAGGATTAAAAACTAGGCAGGCTGCAAGACTTAGTTGACAATAATCCAAGGTGGTGCTTTAAACGCGGGAGTTTTTTCTATCCTGACTGGAGGGGAAACCATCAGTTTAACAGATATAATGATAGCTAGTACACAGTCACTGCACTAACAACTGTGTTGTACACTTGAGCACATCTAAGGCAAAACAGGTATTTCCTCGAAAACTAAGCAGACTTAGCATGAGATATCTCAGCTATTAAAAATATCCCAGTACAAGCTGACAGCTGAGTAGCAGCTTTACAGCCAAACCAGCAGAGATGTCTCAGGACTTCTTAGAAAATGTAGAAAGATATAAAGGCAGGGGAAACAAACAAACAAACAAAAAAAAAAAAAAAGAAAAAAATCCAGGACTTCTGCTGTTAATTTTTGCCAAACTAAACTGTTTTGTTTTTGTTTTTGTTTTCAAAACAGTTTTCCTTTTAAGTGAGGCTGAACCCCATGAGCAACATGGATTCTGAAATACATACGTCTCCATGGCATCTGCACCCATGGTATTATTATAGGGCTGGCTATAAGATAAACCCACACTGTAAGTTTCTCACCAGGCTCAAGTCCCTCAATATAGGTTGAGCATTAACATGAATTTTTGTTTCCCAGTAATTTAAGATGAGAGCTCTTTCACTAAAAGTACTGAGCTTCTCCTGTAACTTGTGTTTATTGAACATAATTGACTCAGCTTCATACTTTCATTTCACAGCAACTTATTTGATTTTAAAGACAGTTTTCTACCTCAGTTATGTTGCTCTGATCAAAGTCATATAATGCTTTATAAGTATGACCAAATTTCTATTTCTCTTCATAGAATTTAGTATGGTTTGTAATTCAGACATGCATACAATTGTTAGAAAATATAAAAATTATTGATTATAATTATATTATTTGCTTGTATTTATTGAAGTCAGAATATCTCTGTGGTTAGTAAAATGGTAATGAGTACAAGGCATGTCTTCTGCAGCAGCAAGGAGCTCACTGGCACATTCATAGTTAAGATTTAAAATTGAATTCAGAATTTTCACATTCCACAACAGGTCAAACAAACAGACCCTCCGAAATTCACAGGAGTGACCAGTGGAGCAGGTGGCATGGGCAGACCATCAAAAACAGCCTACAATCACAACAAACACTGTGTGTGTTCCTCCAGACTGGTGACCACCAAATAGCTTCAAGGTCAGTTCACATTGATAATCATGTGAATTCCAAAAAAAAAAAAAAAAGAAAAAGCTATGTCCACTGCTAACAGAATGAAAGCTAAGTGAGGTTACAAGGCTCCTTCAAGGAAAGAGTCATTACTCAGACACAAAGGTGAAATCAAGCTGTAATGAAGCTTAGTGGAGTGTGGCTGGGAAGGGAACTGCATAATAGAAGACAAAAGCATTTTCAGTTTCATCTTGGTTGTAGCTTGCTTTTAAATTTGCATTTTTTGTTTGTCTGTTTCCCCCTACTGTTTTTCATAATAGAAACTGCAAGAAAACACACAAAGCAGTATCTTTTCATTTCAATGTAGTCAAATATCTTCTCCTCATATACCAGGAAAAACCTTATATTTTGTGTATTCTTGAAGCTGTTTGCATTTTCAAGGCTTTGTTCTGATTTGTGAAAGTTTTTTTAAGGTTGGAAGGTATCTAATGCTCTAAAAGCATCAAGCATTGACCATTGTGATACATTTCTGAAAGGAAAATATTGGAAGAAAAATATCTTTGGATCAGTAAAAACTTTATGTTGCAACAAAGTTGCTTCACTTTAGTTTTACCTTTTTCCATAGTTTAGCAGACACTCTGCTAAAAGAAGCTTTAAAATGAACAATTGAATAATGTCAGGTGTTTCTTCTGTTTTGCTATGAAATAAATTTCTGGAAACATATAACTTCATGAAACATTTCGTGTTTAATGGATTATTTTTATAAGAACAAGCATATGGAGTTATACATAAGAGCCATTTGCCCCAATATCCTGTCTTGGAAAGTGGTTGGTATGCTTAGGGGAGTATATATAAGATGGAGAACACATAAAGTGTAATATTTCCCCTGGTATGTCATCTCAGTTTCCAGCAATTAGGTAATAACTTCCTGAGCTGGAGATCTCATCTGGACCATCATTCTCTACCACCATTGATGCAGCTACCACTCGAGAAGTCATCCGGTCCATTTCTGTTGAATTCTGTGGTTTTGAGCATACAGGAATTGGTGTGGGAGCAGCACCAATTTGTGGCCTCATATATCTTTCTTTTTTTCACTTACAAGAAAAGGATTACACATCCAAAACAATTCTTCCAGTTCATGCACCAGTTCATAAAGTCACAAAGAAACAGAAATATACAAAAATGAGGGACTATGTGAAAAAGGGACACTGAAAGGAGGATTGGAGAATATTGAATATATATAGGCATATTGCATTGTATTAAGAAAGGTTTGAATAAGGATGAGGGAAAGAAGAAAGGCAAGAAAGGAAGCTTGCTAGAAACATGAAAACAACTTTCAAAAAGATGAAATCATGCATATTCTAATTAATATAACAAAGGGGATGATAGAAACTTCAATGTATCAAAAGAAAAATGTAAAACAAAAACAAGACAGACCAAAACAAAATCTGAAATAAAAATTCATAGTAAATCCTTCAAACACATCAGAAGAAACCCAGTGCATGGTTAGCAGGGACAGCTGATGACCAGGATTTGAAGCTAAACAAATTCTTTGCCTTGACATTCCCTGTGGATGTAACTGAACTCCTTGTTCTTGGAGTGGGCTCAGCAAAGGGCCTGTCCAAAATTGAAGTGATTGTAGGAAAAGCTGTGGAAGAAACTGACAAAATGAACACTAAAACAAATTGCCAGGCCTGGATCGTATCCTCCCAAGGGTTCCAAGAGAAATAGCTGAATTAATAACAGCACTACCTAACCTCTGGTTTAAGATTCCCATAACACCTGAGGACTGTAGCAAGTGTGGTATCAGATTTTTTAAAAAAGCTCCAGGGGGACCAAGAAACCTCCAAATCTGAGTTCTTCACTGGGAAAATTAGCACAAGTGCACACCAAGTGCACACCTTGAGAAATATAGTCTGTCTGGGAAAAGCTAGCATGGTTTCACTAAGGTGAGGACTTTGTTGTTCAGTTCTCAAACATGTAAAAAACTTCAGTTCTCATTTGTTTTATTCTACAAAAATGCAGAATAAACTAGACAAGCAAAATAAATTAAAATATCTTTTTGGCATCTAAGAATTTGAAAAAATATATATTTCCCCTCATAAAATGGATTATACTTTTATTTTTTAACATATTTGTCTATTAATGGTAGATCTTTTTTCAAAGCTCTTAGAAAAGTAAGATTTCCAGCTTTATGAATAATTAGAGACCAGCTTCTTTTCTGCCCAACGATATTCTTCATGCAAGAAGAAAATGAGAATGGAAAAGATGCAGAGTCTATTAGTTTCCTGGCCCAGCCCTGACTAAATTGATTTAGCTTCAGGGGCAGTCTACTCCAGAGCCATTACAAGAGACACCTTCACTCTTTGAAAATCTCCAGACCAGCTCTGAACTGGCATTGCTTTCTTTTTCCCTTTCCCCTCTCTCCTGATCTTTCTCTTCATGTCCTGGCCAGAAAGTATAGAATCGTCCTGGCTGGAGCCTTCCTAATTCTCTGAGGTAGGTAATTCCTCACAAATTCCCTTCTGTACTTTTGATCAATTAAACATTAGAATTCTCATTTTATTGAAGCCTCTTGGCTGTTTATAGGTTGCACAAGTCACACATATTTTTCCCTGCCTCTCTATATTCAGTGTTTTCCTGTCTGATGGAACTTACAGGGGAAAACTGGCTGTGCATGTTTTGGAAACACAAAAGAGTTATGTTATTTCCCTACAGTTTTACCAGTCTACTCCCTCTCTATGACCAATAAGCCATTGTACACGTTACTTACAAGCATTGTTCTTCCATTTAAACAGCCAGTCTTCATGTTCATCTGACACTTTTAAAACTAATTTACAGAGAAAAGGCAATTCTAGGCACCATAGTTCGGGTTTTTTTTTTTTTTTTTTAATCAGGAAATTGGAATTGAGCTGTTGCAATTCCACCTTACAGCTTTATTACCTCTGCTTTAAGGATACAGAATAAGTATTGCACATTTCTGTTCTTCAGAAGAGTTCAGTTGCAGTGAGCTGCTATATTTGCAGTTTGCAGCAGACCTCTAGCTGAACTGGCCTGGCCAAATAAAAAAGCTTGAAAGAATTCACAAATAAGATTTGTTTGGCCAATTAATAATATGTCTTGTTTCTAGCTTCTTTAAAGCTCTCATTTCAGAAAAACCCTTTCTACAATTATTGAGCCATGATTCTGGACATTTCATGCCTCAATCCTGTTGCTTTATTCCCAAACAGTCCTGTATCTGTGCTTTGGCCAGGGCTCTACAGTGCTGCTCAAAGCCCTTGCTCTTCACAAGTGTTATCTGGAGCAAGTTCCAGCAATGAGCAAAAGGAACAGCCAAGATCTGCAGCAGAACAAAACCCCAGGACCTGACAAGTACATGAGATGGAGAAACCAGGCTGAGGAGCAGCATCCCCATGTTTGGCGGAACAGAGAAAGGGGAAAACTATGTAGCAGGTCTCCAGAGACTTTCTACAAGATCCACCCTCCTCTAAGAAACAGTAGGACATTGATGAGGACAGAATTCCCTGAAACTTCATTGTCTTCTGGCCCAAAGGTTTAACAATACCATGACAATATTAAGATTCTCTTTTTCTCTCAACTGGTATTGCTAATCACTAACCGATAGCATTCTCTTTAAAGGACTGTAAGTGCAGAGGAATGTTCGCTTTCAGAAAGTATCTGTCCACACCCCAAAATGTTTTTACTCAAGTAAACTGTGCATGTCTGAATGCCACAAATTAGAGAAACCCTGTGCTGGATTTGGCAAACATTTATTTTGACAGACAAGTTAGTTGCCTGCTCAGTCCATAATGACTGAGTAATGATAATTAATCTCCATTAAAGAGAACCTCCCTGGTGGGGAGGAGAGCTAGGAGGAGTGAAGGGTTTGCACGAGGGGATCTCATAAACTCAATATTTTGAACAGTAGTATGAGAAGGAGAGAGCCTTTTTCTCAGTGTGCATTCAGAGGCAGAGAGGATCCTGGCAAAGATTTTGGCGGGGCTGACTAAGCTGACCAGGTCATGTTGAATATTCCCATCTGCTATTTACAGTACACAACCCAGTACTGCTGACACTGTTTTACACATTTGCATCCAGCCTGTCTGTTGGCCCTGGGCTTCATGAACACTGTAGGCTTTCTCTCAACTTTAGCATATCAAATGCAGAGACCCTGTTTGGCTTCATCCACCCCAAAAAAAAAAAAAAAAAAAAAAAAAAAAAAAAAAAAAAAAAAAAGACCATTAGTACAATTGTTTGGATCAATGACACAGTAATCTTGTTTCTCATAATCTTGAAAAGGGGAGATCAGACAGCCAGATTCAGAAAGAATTTGTTGCTGCTAGAGAAAGCAATTGGGATTTTGAAAATCAGGACCTTAGGATTTTTACTTATTTATGGTGATAATTTTATGCTTTTCTCAAGGCTTATGTTGTCAAAAGCCCAGTGAATTCTGTCTTTTATTCAGCTCTAGCAATTATCATAGCACTCAAAAGCTCCAAGGGAGCATTCTCTCTTGCTTCCCCTGGCACTCTGGAATGCATGGGTGGTTTTTCTCTCACCTTTGTTTCTCATAAAACACAAGCTGCTGAAACAGCTTTGTTTTGTCCTTTGGTTATCCTTCACGTGCCCAACTTCATTGAACTGAAATTTCATGTAGTGGTCATCAAGTTGAAGAAACTTTATAAAATAATAATGTGGATTCCAAAGAGGACAGGGAAGGTTCCCTCGGGCTTTGTTTCATGCCCCAAGGAATGGATTCTGCCTGAGGCTACAGTCAGCTCTGTGCTGCTCTTCTTCTCTGAACCACACTGACCTTGGGCAAGCCTGGACTTCTGAGTGGACATTGCAGAACAGGAATACAAATGCTGTCTTGATAAGGGCTGTGAATTTTAATTAAATCTTGCAAAACTCTTTGGGAAATGTTAAGTAAAGCTCTGTGAAGTACAAATAAGTAGGAAAAGGTATGCAAAGGAAGAAGGAATTATATGTGATTAGCAACATGGTATCCTAATGTATTCTTGCCTTCAGATCATTCTCATAAAAAGTAATGCAATTTTAAAGGGATTTTCACAAATTATGAATCAACATAAGTAACATTTGTTGAAATTCCTTGTCCACAATCTTTTAATTTACAAAATCATTTCAATATAATAAAAGTTTAAAACTTCTTCACTGAATCCCTAATGAAAGTTATGTAATTAATTACGATCAAAATACTTCAGCCTGAGCAAAATGCAAAATCAGTAAGTGTGAGGAACTAACAGGAAGTTGCAGGCATGAAACTACCAACTAAATTAGAATGGTGGATATGAATCCTTTTCTTCTTTTTAATCAAAGTGACTAATTTGGTTAGAGGGTAAGATGAACCATATGATCATTTCTTATCATTAGAAGACAAATTACAATAATGAGATTCAATAATAGCTGTGATGAAAGCAATGAAAAGGTATTTATAAATGACTCCCCAAAGTTATGATTTGTATGATCCATTACTGCGTTTACATTAGGACGTATACATACTTAGTTTTGTTCCATTAATATTCTGCTCCAAAGCAGCTATCAGTGGATTTCAGTAAGGAACATCTGCTAAAAGCAACTTCAATGACTATATCTAAGGAAAACAGAAGCAGAAAAGTTGGCTGATGTGACTCATTACATAGAAATTTTCAAAGAGCAGTCATAGCACAAATTTGCAGTATCAAGTTTTAGAACATCATCATGTCTGCATCACACTTTACAGAAAACTAGCATGGGAAGAGGTGAATCTTTCTTGTCTTGTAACAAGACTCCACAAAATGACATAAGCAAGCATAAAGAGGAATGCTCTGTTGAACAAGCTAGACAAGCTGATATGATTCCAGATAAGTCTGTTGAAGATAGCTAGACAGAGTTATGTATTTTTAGTACTGTTCATATGGAAGTGCTTATATTTGCAGACATTTGTTGTAGACCCCAATAATATTTTTTCTAGCTCCATAGGTGTAGACAGTGGAGCATTTCAAAAACTTTTCTTCTTTTTGAGCAGTTATTCCTTCCTATACAGAAAACTAATGTTGAATTAGCTAAGTTGATAATGCTTCTTAGCTCTTTTGGTAATTATTCACTTCAGGATCTTTAATATCATTTTTTCCTTAAGAAAGAACTTAGATCTTACAGAAGAATTACCACTTTTCATTGAAAACAAAGCGTATATTCTTGTTTTACGGCTACTTACTATATTTTTATGTCATTCTTATTTTTCTAAAATGGGTCTTGCTCTACTCTAAACATGGAATAACACTGGAAGAGCTGCAAAATGGATTGAGTGGGGTCGACCTGGTGAGACAAATACTGATTATATAAATAATTATTTGGTCATTACTGCATTTTATAGTTCATTTTGTACTTACCTTAAGGTTTTTTGAACTGTAAAACCCTGCCTAATAAAATACAATTGTGTAGTTGTTTCCCCAATGAGGAATACCCCAGTATTCCTCCACACTCATATAGAAGACCAGGGGATAATTCAGTTGGTCAACAGCAAGGGTAACTTCATACAGCCATGATCATGTCCTTAACTCTTCCTTGTGAGGTGCATGATAGCACCTCAAAAACAGAACTTCAAAATGCCACAAATTTTCAGCCCACAGTTCCTCTTGTTTCTGCATATCTTATCAATGTGGCATCCACAGGACAACACCACATCACATCCCGAGCAGACTTGCAAAACTGCAGAGCAAAAAATACTGTCAGGAGCCTATTTACCATTCCTTGGGTTTAGTGGGGGAACCCACAAAAGCGATTTGCTCTTCAGTGCTCCAGATCCAGAGCATCTTCTGACCTGTTGTATCTGAGTTTAGAGGGACTTGGAAATATGAGGCTTGAAGCATATCATTATGTTGAAAATAACACCCAGCCGGAAAAAAATAATATGTTCCTTAAATCTTTATTGAAAATAACCAGGAAAAAAAATCAATAAAGAATATAACTATGCTTGTAAACTGTTTAAATGGAAGAATGAAACACTGCAAAAATATTTTATTCCAATTAGTGAGTAAGGACATCTTAGGAAAAATGCATTTTTTAAAAACAATATTTTCTTGTTTTCTAACAGTGGACAGAACAGTAATTGCTTCCTTGTAAGATGTTGTAGTTTCTGTGTGTGTATGAGGAGGTTCTGGTCATCGGTATGCCAAGTCTTCTAGCACTGAGAGGATTATCATAGCTAATACATCCCTGAGTCCTCCATGAAGATGTAATTGTGTAATACCATTAGTTTGCTGCCTTTCAGCCATCTAATATCCTTAGCAGTGATAGTACAACCATATATGGTTATACATCTTGTACAAACACTACCTTTTGGGCTATGTTCTGAATTTTTACATCCTTTGGTAGGACTTTGAATGAATCATACCTTGGCTTGTGCCTATTGGCATCAATAGAGCACTCAGTGGAATCCACTCCCATAAGGGGAAATCTACTTTCTGTGGAGAAATAAGTCTGGAGTTTTTGTATATATGTAGGATTTGCTATATACAAATCACAATCAAGAATCTGAAGGTCTCAGTTGCAGTTGAGTGTTGACAATGATTCCTTCCAGAATCAGACAGCAATTGTATCTAAACAGATGTTTTCTCAGTTTTTCAGTATCTTCTAAATAACATATTCCTGTCATATTGAGAATAATAATCTTACTGACATAAATAAATCCTGTCTTGAAGCTAAAGAACACAACATCACATAACAATAGCAACTGACATTATCCTATTTAAAATATACAATATGTGTAGGATATTTCTTAGGATAACTCCAATGTAGATTGGATTCCTCTAGATGTGAACATTAAATGAGACATGCTTTATTTCACCATGTTCATAAGTCTGTAATTGCACAAAACGCAATGCATGAGGAAGCTTATTATTAAAACTTTTACACCAGTGGCAAATACATATTTTTATCATCATTATATAGAAATGAAGAAGTCACAGAAATAAATATCTACCTGACAACTAGGCTCTTTGCCAGTACTTGGAGCACAGTTGGTTTTGTTAATTAGTTCATCACGTTTCATTCCTTGTTGTTGTCCTCTGGGTGCCTCCCTTTTAATTTTCATGAGCTCTTACATGGGCCACTTTAAACCACATATAGATGAGGATTTACTGACATAATGTAGGAGGTTCATTCTGAAGGTGTTCGACATATTAAATTAAGGAAGTCTTTCCGTGAATGAGCTTTCTTTTATCAGAATTTATGATTAATGTTCAAAATGGGAAAATGTATACAAGTTAGGATAAATACCATGATAATCAAAAAGGTTCCATAATTTCTCATGGATCTGGCACTATTACACATTTAAATTAATAGTCTGGGCAGTAGAGTAAGAAGGTTTTCAAATTTCCAAGTATCATTGACTGGGATTTCAAACAAGCTAGAAGACAAAATTAGAGTTCAGTTCATAAATAATTAAAATGTTTTTTCATTCATGAAATCACATTGCAGTAAGAATGCTTAGTTACATAAGTAGAGACACAAAAAGGAATTAAAAGAAAAAAAGTCCATGAGGCTAGTGTGAACCACAAATTGAACTCAAATTAGCAATATTATTGCTCTTGAAGCAAGCAATGGGAAATGCCAGACCAGCATTTAAAAAAAAAAAAAAAGAGGTTATTCTCTACAAGACACAGGGAGATATCCTTTCATTCTCTTCTATATAGGAAAAGTCTTAGCTGGAATATTTCAGCAAAAAGCTGAACTAGATTATCAAAGTTCCTGTTAGATCTATTCCTACTGCTATTATTATTATTGTTATTATTATCATTGAACCATAGGAACTATTTTGTGTGCTACAGGGAAATCTGTCTGGGCCATGTAATATAGTCACAGGCAGCTACCAAGTCATACCATGTCTTCTGAGGCCTGCCTGTGCTATACCAGCTGTGGCAAAATATTTTAACATGTAGAATATGTCATGTTTAATAGGCCCTTGGGAATCGGGAGGTAAGCACTTGGTAATCAGATTTGTCAGCAGTGGTGCTATGTCACTTTTATGAACTGTTCAAGCACTAAAATCAGATCCATCAGTTAAATACAATTCCAGATTTCCGGAAACACACCATTTGTATCAAGAAAAGTTACCTGTTTGTCTACATTCATTTGTCTGATTAAACATGCACCAACACATTTGTTATTACATGAAGTGAACGGACAAGAATTCAGTTTCCACCATGCTCACACAGACTTGGCAACAATGATGATTTTGGTTTCTTGAATAATTGTGTGCCTAAGGACCATGGCAGTGCTGATGCCTGCAGTGATTTTCCTGGCAGGGACTGTGTTCCCTTATTGCCTTATCTGTGCCTTGCAGAACTGCAGTTTTGCCTTTTCTGCTTCCATCAGCAGTAGCCAGAGATTTCTCAGATGTATCACCTATTGCTTGTACTTTTATCTTCATTTAAGCTCTCATTGCTCAAAATATGTCTATAATAGATAAGAGTATGGTAGGCTGATTTCTTAGACTGATTTTTAACTTCTTGATTTTCTCTTACTCATTGAAAACCTGCCTAAATCCTTCAGCCTGCCTTTATGGTTCCTAACCCATATTGTACCTTTTTTATTGTAATATCTTTGTCTGCTAGTACTCCAAGATCTGCATGATTGCTAAAAATAATACCAAATGAAATGCAGAATACTTGAATACTACCTGAAACAAACTAGAAAATGAAACCCATCTTTCTAAATGTAAATCCAGCATCTTACTTACACATACTGAAGAGAATCTGTTTCTGTCTGTTCTGTATTTTCTCAGGAAATCTTCTGAGATAATGTTTAAACTATAAAGTTTTATCAAAGTCCGTGTGTATCACTCATAACCTTGTTTTGTCTTTGCAAATACAATCAGCCACTAACTCAAGATGCAGGCTTTTCTATCTCCCATTCATAAAAGTCTTTGCTTTCCCCTCTTATCACAATTAACCTTTACTCTGCTGATTGGAGGAAATTAATTTTTTGTTGGAGAAGGATTGATGGAACAAATTACATTTTTGTATTTAGAAAATATCAGCATATGTAGAATATGGTCTCTGCATACTAAACATGGTTCTTTGGCATTTACAGCAAACTCAGTTTTAACTGTCTTACTAGAACAGAAGGTTAATGGCTTAAGATCAGGAATGCAACTGCATCTCCTGTTTAGAAGGTGACACGATTTATTAAAATATATTTGAATAGTTGCACATATTCTTACTGCTTTTCTGTCTTGAACATGAAATGAATTTTGCTTTAAACTTCTCCATCATTTCCATAGTTAAAATAAAACATAATTTCCCTAGGATAATATTACATTGTACTTTTCTATTTATTTTAAATCACATGGTTCTGCAGTTAGTGTTTGTCTCTGCTGAAGTGCTTCATTTTTCATTACACTCAACAGATCTGAATCATTACGATGTTGTTCCTTCAGCACTGATTGTAAGACTTATTCTCCAGGAAATTTTATCTTTTGCCCATCTGAACAAATGCTGAGTGATCCTGTGGCTCATTTCCTCATCTATCTAGTGGAAATTTTGTCAAGTCAGATATCCTTTTTCAGCTGGGGAAAAAAAAAATAAAATTGCCCATACAGATGTACCTCACTCTCATCATTGGCTTAGAGCAATAGATAACACAGACAACTAACTTAAAGCAGTTACTTTGTTTTAGAGACCTAAAATAAGATAGCATACATACTAATATATCCTACCTCAAGAACTCAACATTTCATAGACTTTGTGTTTTTGAGGGATGGTTTCTTGTTTCTGCTGATTCTACAGGCTTGAGTTAAAGTTAAACAAGCTTCCTTTTAACAGTACTCAGCTGAGTGCAATCACACTCTGTAAACAAACCTGGCTTAAGATTTTCTCCTTTCAAAAAAGAGAAAAATGGGAAGATCTATTACACAAACAGGTTGTCTTTTCTCAATCAGTTACAAACGTCCTCTTATGAAAGAGCTACATAATTGCCTATTATACCATTAATAACATTATGTTTCATTACAGACATATAAAAATGTTTCAGGCTATCATTGTCTCTACCCCTATCTGAGCCAAACTGTATTTTTGATATATGACCATGTTCCACACTGGTCTGAATGTCTGTGCAGTTTCAGCTCCAAGACCTACTAAAGTGTCTACACTTTTGTTTATATGGTTTCTTCTACGTTACATTTTTTTGCTTCAAAGAAGGTAGCTATCCCAATTGATTTACTATTTAATACTATAAATATTATACAGTGCACTTTTCAGGCTTCTGTGCATTTTTCATTTGTGTTTTCAATCCATTCAGCCTTAAAACAGCCTGAATCTAAATGTAAGTGGTCCTACAGTTGAAGGTGTACTTGTTTCAGGGGCTGGAATCCCACAAGCTGTGTTTTTACTTCAAGGATAGGTGAGCACAGTCAGCATGCAGTCCTACTTTCTTGATCATATGGACCCTGCATGTGGGCCCAGGGTCCTGTTCAACTTGGTATGGAAAGGGGTAAGTTCATATATCACCCAAATGCTGCCATCCAAACATTCAGACAGGATCTCACCTATGTTCCTCTGTACTTCTGGAATTGTCTCCTCAATTGTGCTTACATTTTAGATATAATTTAAACCAAATTCCATGTACTATATGGGTCCCAGGAAACATTAACTAAATGCATTGGACAGCCAGAAATACCTGCAATCCACAGCCAATTTAGTCTTAAGAAATATATTCCCTTTGGATCTGCTGCAGAAAACCAAACTCTATCAACTGCAGGACTTTCCTTCTTCCTTTATGTCTTTTTAGCATCATTCAGTAGAATCAAGCTCCTTTATGTATCATGAAAATAAAAATTTGAAATCTATCCAACATTGCTTTACTAAAGAGAGTCAGCCATTCCTCATTGAAAACGTGAAATATTTACCTGATTAAATTATGATGGCATGTGCATCATAATTACCTAAATGAAGGTAATGATTTTTAAAGTACCAAAACTTTGATTAAACTAATTAATCAAAGATAAAGATTTGACCTATGAAAATCAGGAAGATCTTTTCCCCCACACCCTTGGGTAAAGTCCTAACAAAGGAAATGGTCTTAAAGTTCAAATAGGACTTAAAGTTCAGCATGCCTTAAAGTTCAACAAATTCTGGACAATAAGAAAACCTAACTCCAGGGTACAAACCTATCAGAAACACTGAGACACCAGATTACTTGAAATGTATTATGGATCACAATTTATTGCCAGACATCAGACATTTCTTGCAAAATTTTATTACCATGAAAATATCAGTGCTTTTCATATGGCTATCCCTTTCTGAAACTTGAGAAGCTTTATGCTTTCATTTATGTTTTTAGAAAACTAGTTGATACTTCACTAGTTTTTCAGTGCTCTTGAAAAGCTATCTCCCTTTTCTAATTTTGGGGAAAGGTAAATTGATACCTCATTTCCAAAATAAATGAGAAGAAACAAAACAAAATAACAAACAGACAAACAAAAAATGAGAAAAAAATGGAAGCTCTTGGTTCAGTGATTCTGCGCTGTCACTTTCATAGAATTACAGAATCATTAAGTTTGGAAAAGACCTCCAAGATCATCTGGTCCAACCATCACCCTACTACCGGTGTCACCCACTAAACCATGTCCCTAAGCACCACGTCCAACCTTTCCTTGAACACCCCCAGGGACGGTGACTCCACCACCTCCCTGGGCAACCCATTCTAATGCCTGACTGCTCTTTCTGAGAAGAAATGTCTCCTCATTTCCAACCTGAACCTCCCCTGGTGCAACTTGAGGCCATTCCCTCTAATCCTATCACTGGTTATCTGTGAGAAGAGGCTGACCCCCAGCTCCCCACACCTTCCTTTCAGGTAGCTGTAGAGAGCAATGAGGTCTCCTTAATAAAGGATGAATCTTAGCTGAAAAATTCTGCAGTCAACACCATTTTCTCAAAGAGGCTAAGCATTCAGTAGAGACAAAAGAGCACATGACCGTTGTAAATCCATCCTAAAATTGAGATTTTTGTTAATTTGCCACCCTAAGACTGTAAAATTAATGGACAGCTATGTATTTCAATCTCAAATATGACTGACACTGTCTGTTAACTACCTCAGCTTGTTGCTTTCTGTAAAATCTTATTAAAACTATCTGTTACCACTTCTGTGATGGAAAGGTGATGAAATCTATATAACTATCTACAAAGAATATGAAAAAGTACAGTATACTTTACAAGTAGCTTTTATAAGAAATATCTTTATCTTTTGTATAGAATTTTGGCAAAAGAGAAGACATCCACATGATAGACAGCAATGTAACTGTATTATTCAAAACATCTCTGTGGGAAACTCCTAGCACATACTTGTCTTCCTGAGACATTTTTTCTTTAACAGCCATGAGTATTTCTTGATTATCTTGTTTGTTACCCGTGTGTGAAGAGATAACATCAAACAGAATTGATTTTGTGAACAAATCTACTTCACAAAGTGCCCATGTCTCCTCCTGCAAGCCTGCAGAAAAATCAGAGCTTTTTCATCTGAACATCTGTCATCAAGAAAAGTTTTGAAAACACCCTGCCACATCATCTGGCTTCTTTTGTAAAGATCTCTTTGTGGATCCATGAGTGATTACAATCATTTTCTTCTCCGGACTCAACTTCCCTTTTAAATGTGGCTAGGATATCAAGCATTCAGTGGAAAAGAAACCTCGATCGAGTTTAAAGCAGGACAGTTTGGAATCACCATTTGTTAACACATCAGCAAATTCCTTTCAGGAATGTGTTGTTCAGCATATTATGCTCCAGGATCAATTTGTTCTTGTAAACTAGGGTATGAATCATTTAATCAGGGTGCGGGACTTCTGAAATCACTCTGGCAGTTTGCAAATCTTGACACATTGTGTTTTTCCTTTGCTTAGCATTGTTAATGCCGTCTTCAAATATAGTTGATACAGATACAGCTGTAAGATTCCACATGAAAAACAGGCTTTTTACTGCAGCTGTAAAGAATTGCCCTGCAGTGCAAAAGTGTAGTATGAACCAGAATTACACACCCATTAATTAGTTCTGAGGTTCCTGGTACCTACCACATCTGAAGCATCAGCTGCTTCATAGGTATCTCAAAGAAATCATCTGAAACCTGCATCTCCTGCTAAGACTAAAAAGACCAGGTTCTTCATTTGCACTGTACATTTATATTAGATTATATGAATATCTTTAAACTCCAGTGGATTCATTTACACTGCAGCTGTAAATATAAAGTGTCTCCTACTGAAACAAGTGTCTCCCTGCCTATATTATCTACATGCCAGATTCCCTTTAGGGAAAGCTGCTCAAAGTCCTGTTGATATTTTTGTGATGTTATGTTCTCCTAAAACAAGCCTCTGAGAGCCAGTGCACTCACTCCAGCATGCTTGCTCAAATGTGAAAAGATCTTCAGTTTAGCTCTCTGTTTCTGAAATAGGAGATATTACAGTTCTGCAAGAAATGTCCTTATCAATCTTACGTACTTGACTTTATCTGCATAAGGGGCAATCAAGGGTCTCTAAACACCTTGTGCCTCTGGACAATCCTGTCACCAGCTGTGGAGGGATCCTGTCCTCACAGTTTGTTCTTGCTATAGCTCTTCAAAGATGATGAACAGACAGCCCACCTGGAGCCTACACCCAATAACACTGCCTGCAGCCTTCTGACCAGCAGGTGTTCATCACAACCAGGCATCCTCTGTGCAAATAAAACAGAGGGAAAATCATCTTCATAAAGGAAACGGTCATTTTCTCATCACGCTACTAACACAACAAATATCTCAAGTTATTTATCTTCCCCCAAATAGCTGAAAATGTATTCCTTAGCAGAAACTTGGATAAGATTTTGATTTTACTGGCATAAATCTGTATTGATTCTATTAACAGTCCTGGACTTACTGTTATGTAATTGAAAGAAGAATTGGGCCCTTGATATTAAGACAGCCTTAAGCCAGCTTTCAGACTCTAATTAGGTATCCACTGAAAGGGAAAACATGTTAGTTATGATAAATACTGACAGAAAAGTAGCTACATAAGCCAAGCACTCCCAGTGTAATATTGCTATCCACCTGCACCTGTGCCAAACAGAAGGCAAATGTAGGACTGTGAAACAAAGGGGGATCAGGAGGCTCAGACAGCAAAGAAACAGAAGGACTGTTTGTCGAGCAATGGACTCTTTGTTAGTCAAAAATTGGCTATGAAAAATTCTGAAGTGTAATGGATCTATCCAACAGTTAGGGCTAAAAGACTGAATGATCTAGCACAGCTTCATAAGTCAATTGTCATAGGGAATCTGTTCTTTATAGAGGTTTCTCCTCTGACTGAGAAAAAAAAAAAAAAAAGAGAACCTAGAATTTGTGCCTTGACTTCTGAAGACTCACTTCTCGCCTCAGATATACACAATTATCAGAAGTTTCAAAGGAAAAATAAAAATGTAGTATTAGGCTGCTTCAGGAATAATCCCAGAAAAGTTTATTACTACTTTTTAAGTGTGGATTGATTTATTCTTCAGCGTATGGAGGTTATATTTCAATCCAAACAATTTTAACCAACTGACCAATTTAAGACACAATGGACTAATGAAAATCTTAAAGGCAGTTAAATTCATATACATTTCATGAAAGCTGTCACCTGTCTAGACAGGAGAAATCCAGTTAATGCTCTTTCTAAACAAAAGTGTAAGCACAAAAGTCATCTTGTATGTTTTTCCTGCTGATAAGCTAATTAGTATATGAGCTGCTGGCCAAGCTTTAGCATGTACCTCACAGACCACTGACGGGGACAAGCAGGGTCAGATAGAAATAGTGAAAAATTCTGAGAATCCTCAGAAAAGATGAGGGAGGATGGATCTGAAGGTGTTGAGGAGAACTGTGGGCAGATTTCTGATGCTGAGATACAGGTACAAAGGACATGAACTGATGGGAAAGCAAGCTGAAAAGTTTGACTTTCTTCCATCAAAAGTCATAGGGTAATAAACCATAGGATAAATCAACGTTCTGCTTTCAGTTCTGCCACAGCTCTAATGGTTGTAATACAAGGTCAGTCATCTAATCATCCAGTGCATCAGGTTCCCATAAAATAGGGATAAAATGCTTATTTTAGAGGTTATAGTGAGGTCATTCATTCTTGTTAGAAGACGGCTTTGCAGCATTAGAAAAAAACCTACAGAAATGCAAAGGATATGTGAATGGAACACAGAAGTGAATGTAGGCAGACATATCATTGCCCATTTCATGAAATGAATTAACAGTAAATTGGGACTGGGTTGATTTCTCATCAAAATTCATCCATTGAAAAATCTTCTTGTCATCTTAAGCCAATGAGCAGGAGGCTTTTCATTTTTCTAGGCCACCATCTTCTCTGAGTAAGGACCCTTACCTACCATCTCCTCTGACAATTAGGTCTTTAAGGTACAACCACCTGTCACTGAGAGATTCCTTACCCATCCTTCCCAGGATCCTCACGCAGTTTTGAGGTTTTCTGATTTACATATGTGCTATTCACAAATTTCTAAATGTAACATTTTTCTTTATCTGAAAACAGAATACAAGTGAGTACAGCTGAACCTCTTGGCTTGTTTGCTTAACGTTTGACAACTTCAGTTATCTCTACAGACCAATGGCCGCTCTGATTTGTGTGGGACAGAGACATCCAATTCTCAAGATATTGTTATTTTGGTAACCACAAATTAAAATGTGATATATGATTATTATGTAATATCTGGGAACAAGGAAATATTTTTTTGTCAGAAATGATTTCTATGTATGAACGTAGAGACATTTAGGAGACAGAATTTAACCTGGAGCTCAAAATTCACAATAATTACGTTCACCAAAATATTACATTTTTCTCCCTCTTCCTGGACAGTTCACCACATTTCTGAAATGATCAAGTAGCTCCTTCATAGTTTGTGTTTGGCAAAAGATCTCTTTCTTTTATATTTGAAATACTTATAGTGGTATCATAGGAATATAAAAAATAAATAAGTCCTGACAACTGAGGTACAGAGAACCAGGCTTATACTACATCCTTGTAGGCTTATTAAATATCTTTACTATGGTAGCCACAGACAACTGTTGGCATGTGGTGTTGACTGTATTTGAAGCTTTGTTAATAATTAGAGAAGTCAATTCTGTAGTGGTTCCCTGTAGATTCTTAAGACTTGGTGGAGGTCATACTTCATACTATTACAACTACCATAAATACCTTTGGTCATCTTTCTAGCTCTCAAATTAGCAGCTGCTACTCCCTTTTTGAAATGACCTTCTCCACTCCAGAGATGCCAATACTCAAAATAGCAATAGTGTTTAAAGGATTGAAATGGTTTGCATTTGAATTGTTCACCCTCAGTGACAAGGGCTTTTCTCATCTAGCCAAAACATTTTTGCTATGGCTTTCTTGTTCTTTCACCACTTTTGGAAAAGGTTGGCAAAGGTTTGGCAAAGGTTTTGTTTGTTTGTTTGTTTTTGTTTTGTTTTGTTTTGTTTTTTGTTTGTTTATTAGTTTTCTTTGAAGATCTATTCAGAAAAACATTCTTAAGACTAAAAAAGATCATTTCATACAACTTAGAAAAGTAGGAAATCACTTCTGGTCTCAGAGCAATCTCACTCAATTCTTTAAGAACGATCTGAAGATTATACAAAGAGAATATTAATTACAGTAGTAAGGACTATGCAAAGGCTTGTCATTACTAATTCTTTTGTTGGATTGGTAAGCTAAATCAAAAATATGGATCTTATAAACTACCAACTCATTTATTATTGAAGGGTAATATTATTATATTATTTTTTATTTTTGTCATATTCAGTGGATTTAATTGATTTCGTTTTACAGGTTATTCATATCATAGCTTTTGTTCAGTTCAACAAGGGTGTTTGATTGATTTTTCTTAGGTAGAGATCTATCTGCCCTCATAGAACATATAGAGCAGGACAGCATAAATTCACCATTTTTTAACATTACAAATGGAAAATGTTACGCCTCCATGATGTCTTTATAACCTGTATGTATCCCACTGTCCTTCACAAAATGCAACACATCAGACCACTATTCAGTACTCATTATGTTCAGATCAATTATTACCATATTTTTTTATAAACTAAGGTTTAATTTCAGCCCAGGGATTTTGAAAAGTGTATTAAACTTAATATTTCATGCAAAACTAGGTCATGTAATCATTTCACATGTAAAGTAGGTGAACAGATGGATTTCTGCTCCTGTGAGCAGAACTACATTAAATTAGAACTAGATTTAACTAGATTAAATTACATGGTCCTAATAAGGTCATTTAGCAATAGGAAAAAAAAAATCAAATAAAGAGGTCACTATCACAGAAAATGTAATCAGCATGAAATTTTGTTTAATTTTGTTTGAAGAATAGTAATTAGAGCTTTTTAGTAAGTGTCTATTTTTTATTATTTTTTTTTTTTTTATAAATAGGATTGAAAATGTTTAAGAACTTCTGCTCTCAACAAGCTATCTAGTACTGTCATAATTTTCTGCTATAAGAGGTCTCACTTGATGTATGGAATTTTGTCCAATCACAGCTTACATCCCACGTGGCAGATGATTAGCTGTTGTTCATAAACAAATGTTTATATTTGTCACAGGTATTTTAGCCTGCAGCCAGCAATAGCCAGACAGATGTTTTTCAGAAAACCCACATGTGCTTCACAGGAAAAGGGTTGTGTCTACTTACTGCCTAATAGCTGCTCCTCTCAGAAAAAAAAAAAAAAAAAAAAAAAAAAAAAATTTAGTGTTATTTCTGCTACCCCTATCATGTCCCACTAGTTGCATATGAAACTCAATGATTTTCTAAGTCAATATGCATTTTCTTGATCAAATTCTTCAGCATTTTTTCATGCACAGTTGAAAAGCCTTGACAGTTGAATGATAACTGAACAGCAGTAGCAGGGAAACTTGACATAGGCATTACTCAGTTGTTGCTATTTTTCCCTGTTCCCGAATATCCTCATATTTTCAGCAATGTGAAAACATTCTCAGCCCATGGGCTTCATGTTCTAGTGCCCTGGTATCTCCCATACTGTTCACTTCCCTAAAGCTTACTTCCTCTGGTTATCCATTCACTTTGGCACTCTTTTTCTGAAAATAAATAAATAAACAAACAAACAAATAAAAAAATGAAATTGAGGGGAACAACAAGGATTGACTGGACAAGGAACCCTGTAAAGTACATCCAGCCTTTTCAGATATCTGGGGTCACATCCCAGTGCTTCTGTGAAGCAGAACTATGCCATGGAGGTGGCCTCTTCAAGAATATTCACTGAACTATGCAACAGAAAAGATTCCAAGAAACATTTGCTATTGTATTTTTATTCCTGTGTGAGTTTTGGAGTGCAAAGGTAGTCAGCTGTCAGCAACCGGTGGTAAGAAAGATGGCTCTTCATTATTCTTTCCTTCAGTCTTTGTTACTAAGACTGAGAAAAACACCAGCTGAACCAAATTTTCAAAACCATTAGTTTAACACTCTGTCAGGAGGCTTTCACAAATAGTCTGGTGGCCAGTTTTCCAACCCTTTAACAAACTCGCAAATCTAGTACAATCACACACACACACCAAAACACCACTATCTGGTTTCACACTGCATGACACACCAACTGAGTTATTTTCGTTAACGTCAATTAAAAGAGAACAGGATTTAAATATTATTTTTGTTTAGAATACTGTTTTCAATAGGAAGCATAAATAAACAAGAAAAAATGATCTCTACGTAAGACAACCTATAAACAGCGATTTGTATTGTACAAAGGCATTTTTCACACTGCAACAAGATGAGGACAGAAAACATTCCTAAACAAAAAAGCTGATGTAAATCAGGATATACAGACACAGAATATTGACCTTATTTCAAAAGTTAACTATTTTTAAAGCTACAGTTCCTGGCCAAACATGAACATGAACAAACATGGCCCTTCCTTTTGCTCTTTAAAGGTAGTTAGAAAATCTTACAAAATCAGTCTCAAAAGTTCTTAAGATATGTAACAGAGAAGCATAAAAGAACTCCAGATTACAAAGGTTTTGTTTTATTTTGTTTTTCTCCAAGAACTGAAATCTAAACTAACCAAATTACACAGGTAGGTCTGTTAAGAATGATGGGAACTTTTGACTATCACAGCAAACTGCATGTGAGGAAAAAAAAAATTACACAATAATTTTCCTATGGAAAAAAAAATAGTCAAAAGAAAAAAAAACTAATCCTGAAATATATTTGAGAATCAGAACTGAACTATTTTGTTTGACTAACAGTGGGGGAGTTTACCAAGAATAAAAACCCTCAAAGGGGAGTTTTTATCTTAGTTTTAGTTTTTCCAGTGGTGTTTTTGGGGATTTATGTTTGGCAAGTAAACTCTGGTTTTGTTTTGGGTGTTTGAAAATGTCATTAAGAACCACACAAAACCCTTGGTGAGGAAGTTCTTATAATTTTGATAATATTGTTTGATCTTCTGGGGAGATACAGGGAGTGTCTGTGATTGGGAGAGCACAAAAAAAATAATAGTGAAAGAGCTCATGGGGAGCAGAGGAGAAATCCTCTTTGCTTTTCAATGCTTAAACAAAGTTATTGAACCAGAATTAGTTTTATCAGGAAAAAATGAGGTGAAAATTCCTGTCATGCAAAAATGCATTTGTTCTTGCTTTTAAAGAAAATATCTAAGCAGTTTTTTTTTTTTTCCTGGTTATTTTTATAAGGAGCTTGAATATCAGAGATGAAATCTGTGTTTTAAAGAAACTGTATGTGTAACCTCTTTAGTTTTCCAGTCTTTCATACCTCTGCAACTTCTTTGACCTAATTCAGAAAGAGCTAAGCAAGTCACATTTTTATCAACATAGTATTGTTTTTAAACAGGATGTCAATGATCCCCCATTGCAGATAATCAGATTTGAGGGATTTTAGTCAAAATATTTTAAGCTATTTCAAATATTAGGGAGGATTCCACAACTTCATTTATTATGCAGTTTTGTGACTTTATCTTTCTCCTTTTGCTGTATTAAGCAGCCCTTATAAAGAAGATAAGGAAAAATTGTTTAAATATCAGGAAACACAAAAGCAATCCCAGCTCTCTCAATTCTTCCACTTGAAGAGAAAACCAGAGGAATTCCGTCTTTTCCATTACTTGTTCTGCATCTGACAGCCTTTCTTGGAAGTTATATCTGCCAGTCCTTGCTGGACTCAAAATGGGCTGATAAAATGGTGAATTTTATCACGTAAGTAGAACCAATTGTGTTATGAATCTGTGGTAATACTGTACTTATCAGAGAAGAGAAAATGAACAGATTGCACAATTAGGTACTTTATGTACTGACATCATTTTCATTTTTATCAAACTTTGGAAGTGAAGGAATGGGGTTGGGAAAGTTTTAAGTAATGTATGTCACTTTTGAGTAGTGGAGGGGCCTAGTCAAGTCTGTTAATGTTCCAGAGACAGGTACTCCTTCTTGTCACTCATGTAATCTACCAGAATATGTCAGAGCATAGAGAAGACCAGAAACATCAGGGTATAATGTCTACAAATAGCAGCATGTCATTCCCATAGGTTTCAGTTAATATTTTATAGTTCTGTAGTTTTATCTCAGATGCTATTTTCAACTCAGTTAGAAAACTTTATGGACCAGCACCATCAAAAATTAATGTTTTTTGAAAATTAAATAGTGTTAAAAATACTGTATTGGTGACGCTCTGATTTAAAGCCTGTTCAGCTACATCAGCCATGGCCTGTGAACTCTTCATTCTTTTCCAACTTTTTCTGGAGTGCCCGGAGCAAGGGTAGGAAAAAAAAAAAAAAGAAAAAAAAAAAACAACTTCATTTTGAAGAAAGCAGTCATTGGAAAGGTATTTGACAGCTGGATGGAAACAATCCTTGCTAATGGACATAAATCTGGGCAGAAAGAAAGAAAAACCAAACTATCATCCGTCACATAAAGCCTGTGCACATTCTGGTTAAGTGGTAAAAATATATGAGTAAATAGGTGCCATTTTCTGTGGTTGACTTAGAGTTCACATAGTATTTTGCCAACATGTGTGATACCACACTAGCTCTATATTAGTTCCTTACATATGTAATAACAAGCTGTGAATTCCTGCAGCCTTTTCATGGGACATAATAGAGGACTGAACCAGAAATAATGGCTCAGAAGACTAAGCAAAAAGGAATTATACAGATGAATAAAAGTAATTTTGAGACCATAGTAAAACAAGAATATTAATAGAAGCATTAAAAAAAAAAGTCATACCTGCCAAGAATGGCGTGCTGAGCTTTTATCATTTTGCTTCAGCAAGGTATTTGACACAGGAATGCTTAATGATAGTCAGTGTTGGTTTCTGGTTTATGTTTAACCTCTGAATGTGCTAACCAGGAATGTTGGGAATCATTCTGATTTTGAAATACAACTGAGCAGTTATGTGGGAGGGACTGTACAGAGTTGTGGTCATAAGGCAGAAATATAACAGGGAGGGGATTTTGCTGTGGAACTTTCCTGCAACACCATCCTTGAATATTATTCATCTACTCCCTCACAAGCAAACATAAAACCTGCAGATGATGCTTAGAAACTTACCAGCAACTGAAAATACTACTTATGATAGGTTAAGGATTAAGTCATGCAAGATGCGACTTACCTATATTCCCTGCTGCACATTGGGATTGTCTTTCTAACATTGTCAGATTGGTTGTGCAGGTAATTGCTCAAATGCTGCCATGGGGCCATTGTGTCACTGCAAGACAGGACAGAGATCTCCAATATGCTTTATGTTTTAATAGAAACGTATGATTTCATGTATCACAGGTTTCTCTGACTAAGATTACATTGAGATACTGTTTAATTACACTTTTTGTCTGCTCACTGTGATGCAGTTGTCACACAAGGTTTCAAATAAATAGTTTGAATGTATCAAATTCTGCAGTTTTGTAAAACCAGCTTCTGGTCTAAAAAATATATATATATAAAAGCTTTGATTTAGTGAGATTCAGCTGGAAATGTTGAAGGAAAAGAAAGCATAAGCATAAGGACCATTTTAGGACTTTTTCAGTAATTCCTCATTTATTTACCAGAATTAAAAAAAAAAAAAAAATGTTCTTCAGAGGAACGAACTGTTAAGAGATGTAGCTTGGTGGGGAGGAGGCGGAATCTGGGGGATGGAGAATTTTTAGTTCTTCTTTTTATTTGAGTTATTATTGAAACAGGAATGTGATATTAGACTCATAGCATGATTCTTTTAGATGAAACATCCTTATGGAACTCTTTGTGTTGCTTATATTTGAGATGATGTTTCAGGACATACTAATTTTGTACCTACACCAAAGGAAGACCTCATGGTCAAGCCACTATTTAGCAGTGCAGTTTGATAATATTGTTTCTGTGATCAGATGACACATCATGAATATTAGTTTCAAGAACTGGCTAAAACTCTTGAGCTTATGTCCTCCTTCAGTCTTTGAAATCCCAAATAGGAAGATTATTAAGGTCAAGGTTACTGGCCCCTAAAATTACACCTTACAGCTGTGTTTTCATTTCTGGGTGTGTGTTTGTATGAAAACAGAGATCATCTGTGCATTTGGGCTTCTGTACAATGTAAGAAAGATTTTTTATTTTCTTTTTTTTTTTGACAAATTACCATATGCTTCATTAGAAGGTAATAGCCTTAAGGTGTAGCATTTATATTTCGCGTATATTTTGTCTCTATCAGTTCATGTTGCATATGAGCTAATAATAAAGCCATGTACAGAATTCTGTGAGAAAGCTTTTTGGAATAGGTACCTGAAATTTTGACTTAATTACAGGTTTAGTCTTTTTTTTTTTTTTTCCTGCTTAATTTATGATACATGACACTGTAAAAGGACAACACATCCTATTGGTGTTATGAGACAATACTTCTAGATGAATTAGTTCCAAAACCAGAAGAGAAAAGTTGTTTATCTGCATTTTTAATATAAACATTTTTATGTCACTCTTCTGCTTTTAGGGTGCTTTCACTTTCCAGGAGGACATAAGGACACCTCTAGATTACTGTGACTTCTAATGACCCCCAGGTTTTCTGGGAACTGAGGGATTGCTATGCTGCATTTGTTCATTGTCCTAGTGGTGCCCTCTTCAAGCTAAAATCCTTGTATTTTGTGGTGGAGGCTGGTGATCTAGGACAGAGCTCAGCAAGCCTAGGCTAAAATAGGCACTATTTGCTTGACAAAATGGGACAGCATGTCCTCTGCAGAGGGTTATACATCTACTCTGGTGGCAGAGTTTAACTGAACCCACTCTACACTCTGATATCTGAAGAGAGGCGTTAAGATCAGTAGTGAAATAAATTTTCTATTTCAGGCCAATAAAGTCAATAAATTCAACATTTGACAAATTTGCATGAAAAGAACAACCAAGGAATACTGTGTTTACTTCCATAAAGTAATTAGACAGCTTGTTCACCATATGGCTATCTGAAATTGTTTGAGGCAGCTGACACCACAGTTAGGCTTTAGTGTTAAGTGATAATGAACTTGTTAGCTGAGACCAATGCAGAGGAAGCATTTACAGTTCACTTTGCAATATTTCAAGAAAGTAAAAAAAATCTGCAAATATACAAAGTATACACATTCTGACTTCTTTATTCTCTGGACTGTGAAGTCTGTGAGATCATTATTTTAGGCCTCTTTAAATGACCTGTGCTAAAAAGCTAAAAAAAAAAAAAAAGCTATTGTTCTATTTTTAAAAACCTCCTTAAGTCTGTCTCTCTCAACCAATCCAGGGAAGTTAGCTTTTGGCTGAAAAAGAAAAAAGTAAAAGTAAAAAAAAAAAAAATTGGTCTGGATATTTAAATATATACAACAATATGTCATATATTTCAAAATGTAGAGGTGCCATCAAGTTTGGATCATCGATTATTATGGCAGACATTGTACAAACAATAAATTGAGTTAATGATCATACACTGCCCATACAGCAATGCCAAAGAAAAAGTAACATGCAAACAAGTTTTTGTCCCAGCATTTATTTTATAGCTGTGGAAAACATTTCTCCTGCCACTGGGATAAATCTGTTGCTGAGGAAGTGCTCTCTTCTCAGGTGCTCAGGGCTAGTTAGTAGTAAAGAGCAATCAAGACTGTGCTCCTCAAATCCCCACAAGAGCTAAGCCACTGACACGTCCTAAACACACTGCTACTCTTACTTTTCCTAGACGCCACCCAGCAGCTATCCTTACATTCCTTTATTCCATTCCAAAAGGGAACTAATGTGGCAAAACAGGGTTTACCAGGTTGGTTATAACTCTATTCATATGTTAGAAGAATTCAAATTTTGATTTTCAGGATGTGCTTTCTCTTGGACATACTGGAGTTCACAGAGAGAGAAGGATTGCAGAGCCTTTAAAGAGGTTTCAAAACCAAAAGCCCAATGTGCAAATATGAGCATTTATAAATCTCTTTTTTTTTTTTTTTCCAAAGGTCATAAATGTAAATGTTCATGTGAGAGAAGGAAGTGGTAAAAGGCACCAGACTGGAACTCCAAAGCCAAGTTCAGTTCCTCCTGGCTCTGCCGCAACTTGTGACTGCAGGCAACTCTTACAGGGTTAACATTTTTCTGCCTCAGAGGGCTGCTCCTAATTCATGTGGGGGCCTGAGGTCTGTGTGAGGAGGGATGAGAGCGGGGAGTCCCTTCTGCAAAATTGCAGCTGAGTTGCTCTCTGCACCTAAGGCACTCCTCTCAAAGGTAACCCGTCAGTCTTTGCACAGCACGCCAAGGGCTGTCCAAGCAGTTCCCTGCGTCCTGGCACTGAACTTCACTTCTTTTACACTCTATGAACTACACTCACTGAAGTTATAAAATTTTAATTTGGGACTATGAAAATCATTTACTCTATGGTCATGGTAGGGGAAGAAAAAAGACCTCATAATAGAAGAATGAGGGGATGGATTATTTTTTTTTTCTCCACACATATGAATTCAATTTCAGAGAGAAATGAATCTCAGACTGTAAGCACATGAGGAGACCTCTGAGGAGTCAGAACAAAGGGTCTCTTAAATGATAATCAGTCATTCTATCAGCCTGTGATTGTAGCAAAATATTTTTGTTGTAAAACATTTGTCTGACACATGCTTGTAAACCTGCCAAAAAGGATATCCTACTTAAACAAAACAGACATTAGCCTCAAAAGTGGGTTTTCAGTTCAAGACACTACTGATCCTTTTCCTAACTTTTGTTCAGCTAATGTAAGTGATTGGAGAGTATCATTAAATTAAACAAGAGTGTAATTAAAATTGCTGTGTGATGCTCAAGCAGAGGCAATCAAGCCATCCATGCCGTAGCAGCCACAAGCCCAGCCAACCTGTGTCTTGGCACAGTGGAGGAGAGAACAGGGAAGTTGCAAGCCTTCAGATGAGGCAGTTGGGAAGGGGTGCCTCCTCCCTGGACATCGAAGTGTAAATTGTGCCTGTTGGCCATGCTCTGCAGGGCTGTAAGTCCAGCTTGGTGGAACCAAGGTTGTAGCCCTTGCTCTTTTCTAGCAGGTATTTTGCAATCTCATCTCTGTCTGTGCTTTCCACGAGCAAGCAGTAGTGACCATTTTGCAGAAAGGTCTGGACAAAATCTCTCCTACAGGCTCCATGCAGTTGGAATCAGCTTTGGTGACTGGTTAACTCATTGCTGGCAGAGGCACAGAGCCTTACTGTAAACACAGAAGGTATAGAAAAGGAACTGAAAGGTCATCACGAGCTGGGAGGCGCCAGACAGCAGCAGAAATGCAAACAGCCCAGTGGGCCCTTCAGATCAGCAGAGCTAAGTGTTGGACAAGTTCTGCACATGCACAGACAAAGTTGCTAAGAAAAAATGAAACTGTTCCAGGACATGTTACAGTATGCTTGTGGTTATGCAAGTAAAAAAAAAAGGGTTAATAGAGTGAGGAAAAGAAGGGAAGGGAAGGGAAGGGAAGGGAAGGGAAGGAAGGAAGGAAGGGAAGGGAAGGGAAGGAAGGGGAAGGGAAGGGAAGGAGGGAAGGGGAAGGGAAGGGAAGGGAAGGGAAGGGAAGGGAAAGGGAAGGGAAGGGAAGGGGAAAACATTTTAAAATGGTATTAAAGCAGAAAGTAATCGGCTAAATCATTTAATTCCAACTGGTCTTGTCCCATCTATATATTAAATTTTCATATTGACTGGAATTTTGAAAAGAGAAAATTGGGAGGTTACTATGGGTTTAAAATAACAGAATTATTAATTCTTTATTTTGTTTCCATCCTTTGTAGAGGTAATACAAAGTGAACTGTTCTCAGCTAGGAATCAGCCTTCAAAGTCAAAGAGGAAGGAATATATTCTGTAAGGTAGGTAATGTAATTGGTTAGTAGAATTTCATTTAAACAGAATGATGTCCATGAACATTAGTGGCTGAGAAGAGAAGGGCCTTTGAACATATATTTTATTTCATTTTAATTTGGATATGAAGTTCACTAACTCGCACTAGATCCCTCAATAAAACAATAAAGACAGACAATTTAAGGTCAATTAGTAAAATGGGTACATTGGACAGGTAAGATTAGATGGTGATCCAATGATTTTGAAGACTGTTTTAAAGACTTTATTGAAAGCAATTTTAAGAGCTCTCTGTTAGAGGGATAACATCTCAAGACACTCAGACTATATTGAAGCAAAGGAATTCAACCTTAACTAACTTGTTGGAATTCTTTGAAGATATTACTGCCATGATAGATAAGGAAAATTCTAATTTAATAAGGTTTTCAGAAGGTAGTCAGCATTGCTCCACATCAAAGATTACTGGATAAAGGTATAGAACAAAGGATTAGAGCTAGCGTAGGATAAAAATTGTCTCCTGAAGAACAAAAGAGAATGATGCACAGCTATTTCTGAAGAGGAAAAGAGGTTACTGCTTATGGCAGGGTTAGTTGCTTTAAACATCCTAAAATACTGAGGTGTGAGTAATTTGAATAGGACTTTTAAAAGTCAAGGGGCATGATGGAGCATATCTACTTAGTCCCTCACAGCTATCACAAATTTCCCTGCTTCATGAAATGTGAAATTTTCCCAGTTGATTAAAATCTGATGTCACAGGAAAGCGTACAGATTTCTTACAATACTCCCTTGTTCTGACAATGCTTAAATGGGAAACAGAAGACCAATGGAACAGCTCAGTGCCATGCTGGTTGAAAAGTATGGCCACTAGCAACTGTGGCTATTTAAAATGTTTATTAGAGCATCTTTCAGGCTAATCTAATTTGGCACAAGAATTCTAAAAGTCAGCGAAGCTGTAATGCACAGACGGCTAGCAGACTAAAGCTATGTGCTCACTGTCAGCACTGCAATTCAAAACTATGGGCAAATAGATTAGAGCTTCCACCAGTTTCAAAACCTAGATGAAACTGTGAATGTTTCCACCAGAACTACTTTATGCCAAGATTTTACGTAGTGTTAATGGAAAAATTGTTGGAACTTAAAGACTACCTCAGAATAAATTAGAGAGCAGAGTGAAGAAAAAGAAAGGAAGTTAGTTTCAGATAAACAAGAGAAAAGAAGAAATGACTGGGCATATTGAGTAGGACAGGCTCTTCCTGTCCTTGTGCTGAACATTTCTTATGTTGCCTTCTCTGTTTTCTAATCTACTCCAGCTGAAAAGGCTACTCTGCTCTTGTGTTTTTATTTCCATAAGTATGACAACTGATACTGTTCTAGGCCTTTCCTAAAAAGTAAGTTAGTAGCATCTGACCCAAAAGCATACACACAATTCACCACTCAAAGCACTAGAGAGCCAAAGCCAGAAGTCCATATACCAATTCTGGGGATCGTGTCTCCCTTTCTGCACTTCTGGTACACTGCGAAGCAGAATTTTGTAAAGCTTCTTACAGCATTAATTGCAACCTAAAACTGTATATGCATATCATAATTACACTGTCTTCCAATAGATTCAGCACACTAATTGCAGTAGAAATCTTTATTGCTCTCTGCATATGAAGCAAAGTCTGGTGAGTGAGCTCTGGTTGACAGAAAGGCATTTTGTGAATGATTTGCTGAAACAATCTCTCCTGGCTGGAGAGAAGAAAGAAAGAAGAAAGAAAGAAAGAAAGAAAAGAAAGAAAGAAAGAAAGAAAGAAGAAAGAAAAAGAAAGAAGAAAGAAAGAAAGAAAGAAAAAGAAAAAAAGAAGAAAGAAAGAAAGAAGAAAGAAAGAAAGAAAGAAGAGAAGAAAGAGAGAAAGAAAGAAAAAGAAAGAAAAGAAAGAAAAAAAGAAAAAGAAAAAGAAAGAAAGAAAAAGAAAGAAAGAAAGAAGAAAGAAAGAAAGAAAGAAAAGAAAGAAAGAAAGAAGAAAGAAAGAAAGAAAGAAGAAAGAAAGAAGGAAGGAAGGAAGGAAGAAGAACTTTGCAAATAAGTTATTTTATGATCTTTTTAAATTTGTTTTAATTGATTTTCATCACATAAGCTGCAATAATGTTGCAGCCTAAATGAGGACATGGTTCTCAGACACATAGCTGCAGAAGTCAGATTACTTAGTAAAGGGCAATTCATCAAAGGATATGCAGCATCAAGTTACTGTCAGTGCAGAGAAATCCCTGCATTTTTTACACAGCAAACTACATTTTATTGGTTGCCCCCTTCCTAGCTACTGCAAACACAAATACCCATTTTCGTAAGCTTATGAAGGAAAAGTTGGCATCCTTAGACACTCATTACTAGAATGCAGACTGCATCACAGGAAATGCAGTAATGTTCAATCTTTTTCCTGTGTTTTCATCCAGATGTCCAGTAACCTGTGGTATTTGCTCACTACCAATTGTAAACCCTTTAAAGTTTTCTGCGGGTCATCAAACCAGCCTTTTCCAAATTTCCTGAAGAGAATTGCTCTGAATAAAATTCATCATAGAGGGAAAATAAAGAATTGAAACAACAAAACAAATCTGCAACCTTGTGTAAGAGGCAGGAAGAATTACTAAAGAAATGCCAAGAGTCTAGGAAGGTGTCCTGGACCAAAACTGTAGAGGAAGTTTAGGGTATTGAAGATTTATGCAGACTAACCTCCTCCTGAGCAGTCCAGAATCAGTCTCAGCTTCTGGCGCTTGTCCTAGCCCAACCACTAGATGTTGGAGAAGTTGCTTTGATCAACCATTTGCACTAACCTTGTTTGCAGTTACATAAATGAGTAAATCTATTTTTGTCAAATTTAGCCCAGAATAAAACTACAATAACATCTACATGAGACTACAAAGGCCATAGTTTGCCAGTAGTTATGATGCTACACAATGATGCAAACACAATGTTTGCCATGATCAAGAGTTTTGCATAATTCATTACTTGGCTTTTAAATCCACAGCAGAGGTACTGTAAAGCTATTTAATGTATTGTTAGCTCAAGGTTGCAATTGATGAGTGTTTATCCTCTAGAGTATTCTCACAGATCAGATTGGGTGAACCAACTGGTAAAACTAACAAAAAACACGGTGTGCACCCTGGGTTTTCCAAAGCACTCAGTTGTATGGTGGCATGCACAGTGAGCAGTCCCAGCATGATGCAGCTATTCTGAATTCCTCTTTTTATTATATCTGCCCTTACTGCAGTGCCTGAGATTAAGCAGATGGCTCAGTTTGTGGTCATCCCTGGAAGAGTCTTGCCATCACCTGTCACCAAGAGATGTGGCACTCCCAAGTAGCCAGAGTCCTATGGGAGCAACACAAGTCTCAGGCTGACACCAGAGTTCTGGTCCAGCACAGATTTCTCCATTCGGGTGAAAATTAAAGATTTGGTTTTGCACCAAGGTCTGCTAACACAACTGCATCTGGGAACTTTGCTGACATGAGCACAGATTTAGGAATGTTTTGCTAGCAGTATGGTGCTTGGAAGTTTGAAGGCTGTATTGCTAAAGACAATAAGGTGAGGAACTCCCTGTGATGACTGTAAAGGTGTCTTCATGCAATAGCAGTTCACCCATAAACAGAAACTTTACTTGCAAGGGACATTAATGTTCCATGTCATTCCTGGTGTTTTCTAAAAGTGTTCAGAGGAAATTTCTGGCTCTCTGAATGCCGAATCCCAGGGTGTGGAAACAATAGGGGCCATAAATAAATAAATAATAAATAAAATAAGCAAGAATTTTTTCAGGCAGCTTGCCATAAAAAAAAAAAAAAACTTGGCATAAAAAAAAAAAAAGTTATCCCTCCTGTGTTTAGTGTTGTTCCTCATTAGGGACAGAGATTTAAAATTACAACAGAAAAGGCCTTATTTTTTTTTTTTTTCATTTTGTTTCCCAGATAAAATTTCTCTGCATTCAGATCAGCCTTCTCATTCAGTTCTCTTCATTCACTTCTCCTTGTTCCAGGAGTATTTCTAGCCAGAGCCTTTTCCTGAACTTTGAGTCTATTCCTAGCTTTTTCTCTCAAAGAGTGGGTGGCATTTCAGAAGGCTGGGCTCATTTGCCCAGTCACAACAAAGGGAAATAAAATAACCAGCTGAAAAACTGATGCTACTGGAGTGTGTAATACTCAGCATTAAAACAGCACAGAAGTGCCTGTCTATTTATAGTTCTCATTTTGAGAAACAGTGAAGCACACTTTGGGCACTAGGTACAATGGATGGAATGCATGGTCTTGCATTTTGTGTGTGAATGCCTTTTTGTTTGCTTGTTGCAATATCAGTAATTGCCCACAAAAATGGGTTTACTCAGAGGTTCAGTTATTTATTTCATGCAAGCAAATACCAGGTTTTACTTGCCAGTTTGGTCAGCGACTAAAATTTAGATGACTAAATAAAATGCTATGATTGCTGTAATTCAGATTTATTCATATCACTGTCATTATATCTTTGCTGAGACATAGATACTGAGCATGATGGCACAAGCAATGTGTTTCCAGTGTAGTAAGAGACCCGTAATACCTCAATCATCAAGTGATGAGACTTTGAGGAGGACAAAGACTCCCAGTTTACTAGTATCTAATCTTTTTTTTTTTTCCATGTGCTTCATTATCCTTATTCGAGTCATGCTGAATTACATTTAATAAATTATGAGTTTGCTAGTTTCTCTCTTTATTTTCAAGTTTCTTTTCATGGTATAGTTTTCCAGTTCAGTAGAATATGAGATAGATTGAAATGTCAGCGAGTAGAATGACTGTAGAGATAATGAAATTGCTGTTTGAAAGAAATAAAACTATGCTGCACATAGCATGTAGAAGACATCTGCAAAGAGACTGCACTATTAGCAGCAGTCCAGAGATTTTGACGCTGTGTGTAACTGTAAGCCAAGCCTTACTGTGCACCATGTGTACTGATAGCAGACAGCAGTCCTCTGCATAGGAGCATGCAATTCAGAAGTGCTACAAAAGCATATTTGATGGGCCAAGGTAGATGTCTGTGGGGAACTGCATTCATGCTGTCTTTTGGTAGAGCTAGAAGCAAATCTAAGATTTCATAAATTTAGAAAGCAAGCTGTGTTCATAGACAAGACACACATTTATCCAATACACTCCTGAACAGAATGGCAAGCAGATCCAGAAAGTGAATTTGAGGTTCCCCATGGGGTGTCATCGCTTACCATTGGTGGACCAAAGTTCAAAGGTAGAAAATTGGTGAGTATGTTTTTTCACCATTATGGGCAAACTCACGATACCTTTCTACTTTATAACAGCAACTTACTTAGATCAGATAAATATAGTAAAAGCAAATATAAGTGGAACCACCATCATAAGTTTTCTTTTTTTTATTTCTAAGCTGCATCTGACCTCCAGGCTCTCTTGAGTTTATCCTTCAGCTGCAAAGGCACAAATCTTTCGAATTCATGTCTCTGACTGAGATACAGACCTTAGTTTTCTTGTAACTGCACATAACCACTGCAGTGAACAGGATATAAACAGTTCCTTAATAAAACATACAACTTATTACTCCTGGTTTCTTACAAAACAATGTCCCAAATAAAAATTATTAAATGATAATAATTAGTATCTATGTTTAATAGCTGTTTCTCCTTGGGAGACCAAAATTGTGCAGGAAACAAAACCTTATCCTATATATATATAACCTGTATTCTCTCCAGCTTTGTGTCTGTTGTGTTCTGCACTACTTAATAAATATTCATTCTGAGACCAGAGGACCGTGAAAAATGTCCTATATGGTCAGTTCAGAGGTCCATCTAGCCCAGTCCTCTCTCTCCAACAGGAGATGCTGGTTAGGAAGAACAGATGAGCTGAGCCATTCTTTGTGGGCTCATCTCCTCCTGCTCCCCTGCACCCCAGTCCCTGGAGAGGGGCTGAGAGGGCTCATCCCTGCCTGTCCCCGGCAGTCCTCTGAGCATCTCCATGTACAACAACTGCTTTGCAAAACAGCTCAAGACTGTCATGCTATTTGAGACTGAAACTATATTTGATCAAAAGTGGGGAAAAAAAACGCCAGATGAGGAACGGAAATAAAAGTTCTGACAAGAATCCGCCGATGGTGAGTCAGCACGGTACACAAATGAAAAAATAAATTAATTAATTAAAAAAAAATCTGAATGAAGCCAAATCATAAATGCAGTCCTGTGGATCTATTAAGTATCTTAATGCGCTGCTTTCGTCCTGTTCCCTGAAGTTTCCAAACCAAAAACAAGTCATCTGCAGACTTGGCTCCCTCATTGTGTGAAATATTCAGCTATTAGCTTAATCTGGAGGAAAATGGATCCATTTTGTCCCTGGTGGGACTTTGTTTGTCTTTAATAGGGTTACATACCATGGATTGTAGCCCATTGAGGCCATCGATTAAATTACATGTGAATAAAAACAAAAAACAAATGAAACAGATAAATAATAACTGCATGTTATTTTTTTCCTCTAACAGAAATGCCTTTGGGGTAACTGCAATTTTTTCCTGTTGGTGTTGAGAAGGCTAGCAATTTACACTAACAAATTGGCACAATAACCCTGGGAATCCTTATTTTTCTATGAGCAATATACAATGACAAGTTTAATGCTAAATTTCCACTTCCTCAAACACCAATATATATTTCTTCTGTGAAGCAAAGTACTGTTGCCAGTATCACAGAGGGAAAGGCTTATGTTTGACCTTGTTAAGCAAAAATTGAAAATGTTCTTTGCAATCTCCCACATCAGTAATTCCCGAAAGCTCTGTATTGCAAAATTCCCTTCTGCCACCCTCTGATTGTCACTGCTTCCTCAGATCATCATGGTGATGCAACAACCTCTTGGAGCAATGGCAAGAGCTATTTCTAGTGCTTTTAAAAGGTCTTTAAGATCACAGCGTTCAATATAGGCCTTAAAAGCAGCCTGGAAACATTGTTCATCGTGCTCAGCAAAGTTATGTTCCTTTATGTGTTCCACTAGAACTAATCTGTATGATTTAATAATTATTAGGTGGAACCACCCTTAGTCTCCCTAGACAACCCACCAGAATTAACACATACCCTCTGTAGAGAATGAATGCTAACCAGCCACTTGCAGGGAAGATGTGGAATTTCTGTGGCTCACACAGTGTGTTCCCCCACAACTCCTCTTGAGGTTCTCTTTCTGTAGATGATTAAATGCATTATCTTTTTCTTCCTTTCCTTTACAAAAGTACTTTCCAAACTGCTGGTTAATTAAGCTGCATCCTCACATGTGATTACAGCACAGGACTGTGAGTCATGGCAGCTTAGGTTCCCTCTATGGCTATGCCATAGTTACCCGGCATTTTCCTGGGAAAGTCAGTTCAGTGTCTCTCTTTTTAAAACACAGTGTTAGTGCAGGGATTAATGAGATATGCCTTTTCCCATAGTTAGGTTTAACTTAGCAACACTATAATGTAAATGCATGCCTTTATAGTATGATGTTGTCAAAATGCAAAGGACCATAATCATTGTGATTTCTAGTGTTTTCCTGCTGCATATTGATTTGTTTAAATATATTCAAACTTTATTTTTAACGTTGAGAGCATTCTCGTCTTAACATTCTTAACTATAGAGGCATCAGAATTAGGATTTGAAATTATAACTACTGGTCATATAGATTATATATTCATATTCACTTACAGATATTTAATTAGGTGAAACTAGTTCCTGTCTTACAGGAGACCTTTAGAGGTGGTTTAAGTCAATAGACAGCTGTTTACTGTTGCAGCAGACCCTAATTTTAATGTTACTAATTTATAAAACTGTCTCTATCAAAACAGGAAAATCTCTTGAGCAGAAGTCACTTCATTCTGTGATAACTTAGAGATCTAAAGGATTGACCAAACTCAAAATGCAGAATTTCCCAGATTCTTATTCGTGACCACAACAATTTTTCAGTTTATTCAAAAATGACAAATGAGTGAAGTTCCACGGTCAGCTTGAAAATACTTGGCTTGCACAGGGATGGCAATATGCTCACAGCATTTACAAAGGTAGTACACAGGATGATGGATGGATCCACCGAATACAGTGCAGACCCACTACTTGAACACCTACATCATTGTGCATCTAAGAATACAAAGGTCACAATATTTTTTTTAATCCTCACCTCTCTTCAGTACACACACTGGAATTTCAGAGAGTTCTGAGCTATCATGTTCGCATGACAAATACATGAATAAGACTCCTCCAGTGACCTCGATTACTACTTTAGTGATGATATTAACACTGCTGAAGGAATGAGCAGATAAGAAGTTTTTTCATTTTTGCATGTGAAAGGCAAAAGTAAGTTTAGTATCTTCAGGAATTTAACCGCAGAAAGCCAAAGTCGGATGGAGATATAATACATGAATATTTCAGAAATGCACTGCTCTCCTTGAGCTGGGCAGGGAATTGAGGTTTCCCTTTTCGGTGCAGATATGGGAAATCCAGTTCATTGTTAGCTCTATTGGCTGCTTAATTTAAAAACCACAGCTCCTGATTTCAGAAGTTGTAGAATGCAATCATGCTAGACAGCTGACATTGACTTGTCTCTAGATATGTGCCCGAGAAACATCAAACGCTTGTGCTAACATCCCCCTACCTTGCTTCATCAATTTTAATACATAAACCCAAGCAACAGAACTCAAAGTCAGGATCGATTAAGAGAGCAGCGCTCTGGTGACTAGTTCACTCAGTACAACTTCCCGATACAGCAGCAGAGCTTTGCTCTACTGCTGCTTTCTGGGAAACAGGACTGTATGAAATGTCAAAATGGAACAAATCATTGGCATGGTTACAAGGAATACCAACTACACCATATGTAACAGTCTTCCGAAGAAATGGAACAATTTGCAGGCCAAAAATGTTACAAAAATCCAAATGTGAATCACTTATAACAAGAAAGGGACTTAATAAATCGTCTTCTTAACAAATTTGTCTTCAGATTTTACTTTTAAAGTAGCATTGTAATGGCAAAGATAGATGTATAATCATCAGGACCTTCAGCAAATGCATTTTGCTGTCCTAGCATGTAAAAGAACATCATTGAACACTGATGAAAGAGGAGGGGTTATGTGCATTTTCTAAGAATTATGTATAAATCCTTATGCATACTAGCCTGCTAAAGCATTCAATTGTCCTAGAAAACTTTAATTTTTAAAAGGATAATGTTATATAAACTCTTTCTGGTGTGGCTTTTATATAACCAAATTTCTTCTTTATATTTTTCATTATAACCTTACTTGCTAATATGGGGTATACAAATATTATAAATACATATATAATTTTAAGCCTCATCTTTCCTATACCAAATGCAAATATCCCAGTTTCGTTTTTCAGAAGCATCAGGATAGACTGAAAATACTGAAAATACTCATTGCTGTCCATTGCTTACTATTCCTCTCTTTCCACGCTGCACAGACCAATTCCCATTTTCAGTTTGGTGCTTGAGAAACATTTCAGAGAACGCAGACAGCTTCTCCTAATGCTACTTTTCCTTAACTTGACCACATTACACCCCTTCATGTAATTTTTAACTTACTGCCTCAGAACAACAAAAACAAACAAAACAACAAACACAAAACAAACAAAACAAACGAAACAAAAAAAAAAAACCAGACCATAGCATTCAGCTGTGAATGTTCAGCTTGTCCAGTCTGAAGCACTTCGATCAACATGGCATGAAGGAGCATGAGCTTAATGATGAATAAAAATCTAAGAGCTTTTCTTAAGTAACCTCCAGAAAGCCTGTTGTGGTAGACAGATTAAGGAAGTTTCCTTTTCTGCTACATAACTAACATGGGAATAGCATATGGGAAGTCTAATCTCGAGTAAAGAGAACCAACTTTGGAACTCCCAGAAAATCAGTGAGGGTCATTACAAAGCAAGCAGCTATGTAAAGCTGTCTAAAGATTTTTTCCATACTTTGTGTCTTTTTTAAGATAAAAGAATCCACAGTGAATCACTAAATTAAAAAAAAAAAAAAAAAAAAGACATCTTAAAGTTCATCAGATATGTATATAGTTAACTTGGACCTGTGACTGAAATATGTGAGGTTATATGGATGTTTAGTGTCATATGCTAATTAAGGAACTTTGAAACACCACCAATTGCTATGATACGTGATTTCTAATCTCTTCACCTAAGTAGCCTTGCTACTTAATAGGTTTGTAAAGGACAAGCACGTGTATTTCAATGTTGTTTTTCATCTCAGTTTGAAAAGTCAAAGAAAGCAGAACAACACAAATTTTCCTCTAATTTTGTTAATTTTTTGTCTTATGAACTTTTTTTATATTCTAAAATCAGTGGCTATGTTATGATGTTACTGCTAAATCCCACTCATTTACTCATATTCCCAGATGCCCACACAAAAACACACAAAACCTCACCTTTATAGTGGGGAAAAAAAAAAAAAAAAAAAAAAAAAAAAAAAACCATAATCCTTCTGGGAATAGAAAACACGGAGACTAAATCAAGCATTATCCTACTGAAGATTGTTTTTCATGATGCATAATATCATTTTTAAGCAAACAGCCCTCAAGTCCCAGTGAAAATTTTCCTGACACAAAAGGCAGCCTCTTCTCAATCTTTTTTATGGGAGGCTTTGGTACTGAGCAGTAGAAAGTTCACATGCCTCTGTCCTTGACTTTCTTGTGACTTTGTGGCACTCTGTTTTCAGACAGTCCAGATGCTTTTGCATGCACCAACTCTTTGTTTTGATGAGCCTCTCTGCCCTCCACCACCCAAGCATCTTTCCATCGAAATAACAAATTAAAGGTAAGAGATGCCTTCTCCTCCCTCTCCCCTCACCACCAGAAAAAGAAGAAAGAAAAAAGAAGAAAAAAAACACCATGGAGAAATACAGTGGTTCTGTTTTCACTTTTTTTCACACAGATAGAAAACATATTGCATACCACTGCCTAAACAAGAGGGATGAGGAAATCTAGGTGCAAAGCTAGGATGACATTTTTCTGTGTACTGATCCACTCTATTTCCTTTGATTTAATCAGGGAAAATGCTGTGCTTAACACAGCTTCCTTTTAAAACTTAACATAACCCAAGTTCACATTAAACTGGTCCAAAATTAACTTCAAAGTTTTGCAAATTTTGTCCAACTTTGTCCTGGCTAATTTAACCTGGAAGCTAGCAATGAAATCCAATACCAGAGACTCCTCTGTGATTTGTACTTCAAAGGGAATTTTGTACTTTCCAGGGCTCTGTGGTTCTACTCCCTTATGCTATAATGGTGTATGCCCTCACCATCTCGGGACAAGAACCCCTAGCTGACAAATCCCATTCCTCTCAGTGACAGTCCCCCTTGGACTTAGCCAGAAAAGGCTGCTTTAAATTTCTATGAAATCTTTATTGGTTCCTTTCTAAGCAATAGCCATTGAATTTGTCACACAAAGATTGTTCACCATGCTACTGCCACAGTGATTACTAATTAATATTATACAAGTACATTTTAATATTAGTAACAACAACAACTTTTCCTTTTCATCTCTGTAAGAGTTACTAGTGGTTCTGTGTGGGTTTATTCTCCATGTATATGGCAGTCACAGATACTCTTGTCGAGCTTTCAGCTCAGTCGATATAGCCACTGACTTATGCTTCTGAAACAATAGGCTAATAAGGGTCCCATTCTCAAAGTCTGGGCCCGCTGACCTATATATAAACATTTCTTTTTCCAAATTTGTAAAAGTTCAAAGCATGCATGAGCATAATGTAAAAACTGAAAACACAATGTTCTTGACTACCTTGTGTAGACCAGCAAAGCCCCACCAAACTGAAGTGGGCTACCTGATCATGGGTTCACTGTCTGCAAACTCCCCACAACTTCTCTTCTTGTAATTTTTGCCTTACCAGTTGCAAAAAAAAAAAAAATCTTCAGAATTTATTTCTCATCAAACTGGTCTTTTCGGAGTATTTGAAAGTTCTATGGAGCTATTAGCTACCTGAAAAAAAAAAAATAATAATAATAATAAATTAGAAGTATTATAGTCCTGAGTACTCCAAGTATTGAAGGGTATCATGTAGAAATACATGCATGTTAGATTAAAATGTTTTCTTAATTACTTCTTTAGCAACCAGAAGAATAAATTCTCCTTTAACTAGCAGAACTGCACATATAAAAGTGAAGTAGGAATCTGGCCTACTCTGGCCCTGCTGGGCCTTGTGCATAATTCTTATTACTTATTACTAGTCCAATTAAAACTTTGTTTAATGGCTGATGTGTATCTCTACTGGATTTAGCATCATTTTCAGTTTTCCATAATATGTATTCATCTAACCCCAAGAGCCATTATGCAAATAAACATTTTTAGCTCTCAGCTTGGTATATGTATTTTGGCTGATTAATTTTCAAATATCTATTGGTACTTATGCCAAACAGCCTGCTATTTCCATACAAGCATCCAGTTTGTACACCAGCACTTTATAAACCTTTAAATAACATCTCCCATGTTTATTTTTCTTAGAAAGAAAATCCTATTTAATAAATGTGGGACTCTATTTTTATATACATTTTACTACTGAGAGGGTAACTGTGCTCTTTTCTAAATCATATTGATTGATTTTTTTATTTTTTTTATGGGAAGAGAAGTTGTTAAAATAATACTAAAATAGTGCCATTTCTGGCATGGGCTTTATCTACATAGCTTAAAATACAGAGGCATAATTTCCTTGTCTGATGGTACTGGAGAAAGCCTACTCTTATGATGATAGGAAGGGCAGAAAAAAGGCACTTTTGTGGAGTTGCAGCCAGTACTTTGTCCTCAATCTGATCTCCTAAAAGATGCTTACCTCTTCTCTGATGGCATTTGGTGACTTCTACTGTATGTCTTTCTTCAGGTGCTTAGTTTCTTGGAGTGAATTGTGGAGAATGACTCTAAAGGATGTACACAGATGAAATATACTTCCCTCCTACCCAAGAAGTGGCATTCCCACTTTCTTTTTCAGGAAAAGAACACAAATTCAAGGTAGATAGGGGGAAAATGACACTGACAGCAGCCTCTTTTGTCATTCAGCAGCAAGGCATCATCCTGACATTCACTCAGGGCTCCCCGGAGTTCAGATATGAGACCCATAAAGACATCTATCCTAATTTTGTCAGGTCTGCTCTCTCTCTCACCAGTCACAGAGCACCCTCAGGTCTTCAGTGATTATTGTATTCACCACAGTTCCTCACAGGTGACACTTCAGGATATGGTCCTGCTGCCATGGGCAGTGAGTTAGCTCACAGCCTTCTCCTTGAAATCAAATTATTTATATGGTTGCATGATGGCTCTGAGAGGGCCTCTGTGCCTCCGAGGAAGCAACCATGATTTTATCGTGTATAACCTTTAATCCAGGACACATTAACAGTGTAGCAAGAGCAAGCCTAGAGGCTCTGTATGTTCAAATATTTATGCTTCCTGGGTGAGTCTGGCAAGAAGTGCTGCCAAATGTACTGCTATCAGTGTCCTGTGCTGGCTAATTGAAAATTAACTTGGGCACTGCCTGCATGAGTTGCAGCAGCATATTTGATTGAAATGGTTGTGCCCCTCCAGGCAGGATAGGAGCTCATGGGGAAGGTGGAGATGAGATGAATCATTTTTGTGCCCTTCAAAACCTGAGCTACCTTACCTTGTCAATTGGAGAGACTGCCAGTGCAATTCAGGCAGCCCTTCAGCAGTGCTGGTGAGAGCACCTTAACAAAAGGGGATGTGAAAGAGGACCCTAACAAGCATTTGGCACTGTACCTGTGCCAGGGATGTCATTAGCAGCTGTGGGGAAGATGCACAGGGCTGCTGTCTTACTCCCATGCTCACAAGGTACTTGGAGACCTGTGGCAGTAAAGCAGTACTCTACTGTTGTAGATTAAAATTAGGGGCATCCTTCCCATGGCTTTGTAAGCAGGACAATAGTTTTCAGGAACAAACAGAAACACTTATTAACAACAACAACAAACACTAAAGGAGTGGGAGGGAAAATAAAGGGCTGTGTAAGTTTTGTTATTTTATCTACACAGTTTTCTCTGGTGTTAATTCCTAAATTGCACCCTGATCTTTTTGTTTGCTTGTTTCCTCTTGAGGAAAAACATTTCATTATCATTTCAAAAGATCACAAGTAAGCCTGAAAAAATACTGAGCATCTTGGAGTATATTTATTTATGGACTTGCTACAGATGAACACACTGTTGTAAAACGGATTCTCTCATTTCCCGGTGCCCTTCTAATTACTTACACAGAAGTATCAGGCAAAATGAAAGCTTCATTGGAGTTCAACAGAAAGCCAGTAAAGTCCCCTGCCGCAGGAATGATCTGGCGTGTAGGAATCAAGGTTACTGTTCCTTGATTATTTAAACAGAGCACAGCCTACTTTGCTCTCGAGTCTCTCATGTAAGCAGTTTAAATGTCAGTCCCTGCACTGCCAAACCACATTTTATGTTTGAATAGCTCTCACCCACTCACTCTGCTGCTTCGCTGGCAAATAGCTTCACTTTGCCGTGCCTATTTTGGGAGCACGAGGCGTATCAAGAAATGGGTTCTTAAACAGAAACAAAAAGAAACAAAGCGAGAAGTTTTCCCCGCGGCCGTGCAGTGCCCTGTAGGATTATCTCAGGTTTCTAGTTTCCTAGGAACGTAGTAACTTCCCCGTGGCTTGTTTTGTGGGCGGTGTTTTTGAATATATGCTAATTCAGCTTTCCTGACAGGGAACGCGCCGTGCCTGGGCTACGCTTCTCTCCTGACAGCAAACGGTGGCGAGAGGCGACTGCAGGGTCAGGCCGTGTGCTCGCTTGCGTGACAGGAGCCCTCGCCGGCCGCCTTTGTCACCGACATGTGCCTATGACCATGGAGATGAAGGACTCAGGCAGCGTGGTCCTGACAGCCTACCACCCCCACAGCCCCGCCAGGATCCCTGGCATGGCAGAGCTTCGTGCAGGACGTCCCCTCCAGCCACTCGCCCAGCAGCAGGTAAAGGCCGAGGTTCGGGTGTTGTGCGCGGGTTGGGTTGTGTGCTTCAAGGCTGCCCAGTTGCTCGGCCACTTGGTAAGCACTCTGCTCTCACACGTTTCTTGCCTCCAGCTGGGAAAGTAATTCAGCCCGGCACTGCTGGTTGTGGCCAGGAGTGGAAAATTCAAGTGCTTGTTTTAAACTGTGTAAATGACAGATTGAGCCCGTTTCCCCGCCCGGAATCCCAACAAGACAATCCCCAGGCACACAGCATGTGTGCCAGGCTTCTGCTCAGGTCCTTTAGGGAAGACAGAGGGCTGGAGTGACTGAGGCTGGCTCCCAGAAAACTGGTCCTGGCTCTGGATTAGGCGATTATCTGATTCCTTCCCCACTCACCCACTGGGTCAGGTCCAGCCCTTGCCTTTTTGTGGAACTGCAGTTGCTGCTTTGCACACCCCCATACACACAATGGGAGCCTGCATCATCAGAACTAATCTAAATAAGAAAATTCCTTTGTGTTGCAGGAAACTAAGTATTGTCTTAATTAATGCAGTGGTGTTATGTTTACTTCCCTGCTCTGTATGAATGCATGCATTTGCGCAGTTCAAAATTTTGCACGGTTGGGCAATTTTATTGTTTTAGAAAAATCTGACCTTTCTCCTAAACATAAGTGTCTGTTCTGTGCAGTATTCTCCAGCAAAAGTAGTGTGGAAGTTCATACTGTAAAAAGTTGAACAAGTAGAAAACATTTTTCTGTGGCTTGACTGAAAGAAACCAAACTGAAGTCTGAGGAAACAGTAGATATAATTGTCCCCAGGAATTAAGTCTGTGTCTCCTGTTAATAAAATAATGATATTTACTTCATATTGTTTATTTATAGCCTGATGGTTATTTTATTTTCATTGTCATTATTTAGGTTAGCTGCATCTTCCTGTTCTTTGTGTATTTCCCTGGCTGTCTCATAAGATAACTTCTTTGTTCTGTTAAACTGTTGTTTGAGAGCAGTACCAAAATACACAATTTCATGTTAAGAAAGAAACAGAGCTTGGTCTTTTAGACCAGTAGGAATGGCATTTGTTACTCAAATCAAGAGCAGTGGTTTGGCATTGAGTTATGGGGAACATGTCATTTCTTCCCCAAGGAAGAATGCTAAAACTGAGCCTCCCTTTAAGCCTGAGCAACGGAAATGTGGTGTTTTTCTGTGTTGCTGGTAGGTGTGCTCATTGTTTTAAAATGCTCTTGGAACTTAAGCCCAGAATGTCTGAGGGTTTAAATCACATACACATCACCTAAAAAAGGAGAAAAGGAGAAGTGCAAATTGCAGTTCCTAAAAGAAAAAGAAAAGAAAAAGAAAAAAAGAAAAAAAAAAAGAAAAAGAAAAAAGAAAAAGAAAAAGAAAAAAAAAAAAAAAGAAAAAAAAAGAAAAAGAAAAGAAAAAAAGAAAAAGAAAAAGAAAAAGAAAAAGAAAAAAAATGAGGATGCTGGCATTTTGATGAGAAACATGTTTTGGAAGCTCCTGCCATGAGGCAAAGCCACGTGTCTCTCTGTGTATCTGTGTGTCCATAAGGTTTTGGTGCTGTCTCCCCTTTCTTATCTTCAACTTCCTGCAGCTGTCTAATAGCAATAGCCAAATTCTGCCATATGGGCAGTCAGTGACCATCTGAGTTTCCAAAGGCTTTCAGGAGAGGGATTTATTAACCCAGCATGCAGTCCTCTGGAATGCAGAGTCCATGAAGGCAAATGTACTGAGCTTTTTAGCAAATAGTAAAATAGGTTCTCACTTAATCCCTACTCCATCTTCTAAGAACTGTTTCCTGGACTGCATTTCTATACAGTTTCCTCTGCCGCCATCCTAATGAAGAAGCTTTACTAGAACCTCTGTCTGGTGTTCCGTTGATCCAGCGGCAGCCGCCCGCACTACAGCATGCCAGTTCCTTGACTCTAGCAGAAGGATTGAAAAGCATGCAACAAACCAAAAATGTTTCTATTTTCTTTTAATAACAAAAGCAATTAGGACGCAGGAGTGTGACTTTCCTCTTAATTCTGTTGGCTTTAGTTAGATGTAGCTCTAACAAAGTCCGTACTTCGATATGTAGCTGTATGAACAGAATCAGTCCTTGGATTTTAGCCTTTGATTTGATAGACTACTGGTCAGTTCTCTCTCAGCTTAGCAATCAAGATCTTTACATTTTCTTTTATCTCCCCAAAACATGTCTCTAGCTTTGGAGTGATGCTCCACAACTCCACTTGCCAGACTTGGATGTAAGTCTCTACCAGCTATGTTTTCTCTACACTTTCACTTTGGAACCCTCTAAGCGGAGGTTTCTCACAGAAAGGGGAAGCTAGTGCAGCCTCTGTTGGCATTAAACTGCTCTGCTTCCCACTATTTAAGGAGGCCCTGATAAAAAGTAAAAAAAATAAAATAAAAAGAGGAAACATTTAGGTACCTATCATGAACCTCAGAATAATCAGCAAACTTAATTATTTTTGCCAACCCAGGTATGCAGCTGAGAAGTTCACGGACACAAAAGTTTACACTAATAAAGTAACTTAGATGCATCAGAACACTTGGCTTCAAATTCATCTCCAATTCTTGAAGGGCCAATCAGGTGGACATCCTGTGTCATGTCTAAAACATACCTGTGCAGCATTAAAATCAACACAAAATATAGCAACCATAAGTATTTTCATTTGTAAACCCAATGAATGGAGAGGGTATCTGCCCAGTTATAGATTAGGTGATATTGGTGGTGTGAACGGTAAGGAGATCAGGACAAGATTGCTTTAGTTACTTTGAGTGGAAGATACACCAGTGTGCAAAGGATAGTAAATTCATATGTGTAACAAATGGGAGAGCGGAATGAAAATTTGACTGCACAGTGATACCACCACTGATCTGCAAAGGGAGAATTCTATCTTCCAAATTTACTGTTTTGTACTATTAATAAAAGGGTTAAGAAGAGAGGCCACTAATTCCATCCATTCTCCAGAACAAGAGAGTGTCAGGGGGACTAAAGATAGCTGTATTTAAATATCTCCTCTTCAGTGATCTGTATCATTCATTTCTATCATTATCCTATTTTTCCACCCCCAGACTTAACTTCACCAGTTCCACAAATGGGGTGAGCTCTGAAAACTGCACTGCTGACATTGTTAGAGGTCCAGGGGAATTCTCCATCCTCATCTTCCTTTAATTCTGTTAATGCAACTATCAAGTTCATTTTTCCATTTTTCTCATGTGACATGTAGGCCTCTTCACTATCCTTGTCATCCACTTTACATGACTGCAATTTTTTACAGCATTCATATTATTCATATCTTTTTGTAATTTATTGCCTTTGAGAACTAGGTATTGGGGGGTCTCTGTTTTCTTTCACAATTAGCAGTTAGTTTAATTCTGCAGCATATAAGGACAGTGGGGAAGGCTCCTGTGTTTGTGACACTCACTTGTTTTTAATCCCCTTTATTAGAATTCAGATAACACAAGTACCAGTACCAAACACCTCAGAATATCACACTACCCCTTTCATTACAGACACCAGCCCAATGCAAAGGTGAAAGTGTTTATTTGTGTTTAGTACTGGTCACCTTTTCCATCCTCACTTCAGAGAATGAAGGACTTTACAGCTCTGCACAAATACTGCTCCTAGATTATATACAGGAAAAGTGGTGCCACAGCCATATGTCTTCATCACATCTCCTTTTTATCCTGCTTGGTAGAAGAGAGAAGTGAGGAGGAGTTATTCCTGTGCTCAGAGGAAACAGGAATGACCTCTCTACCAAATGGCCAGTGAGCTCTCTAAGGTAATTATGCAATTAGGGGAGTACAAAGCATTCCTGGGTGAGTCATGCTCAAGCTTTCCTTGACTCAAGTATGAGTTAGTGAGTTCCTCAGCCTGTTTGTTACTGGCATATCTACCAGCAAAGAGCTCATCCTGTACTGAAATTCACAAATATCTCCATTGCAACAGGTGGCTTAAGCTTGTATGGGCATGACATCAGAATCAGGGGACAGAAAAGGCACGTTAACAGGCTTTGTTCCTGCAGAATGGCTTAGAGCAGATATAAAGGGCACATCCTTACAATGAATAATCACACATCCTACCAAACCTATGCACATGCTACAAAGGACAAAATGGATTTCAGCACCACTGAACAATGCAGCCGGGACTCCTTTCATAGCTTCTCTCCTAGTCAAGAGAAAGTCTGGCATTTCCAGTTGTTTTAGGCAAATGGCTGTCCAATCTCTACATGTTCAGCATGTCTGCCTCCTCCTGTCGTCAGGGGGGGACTTTCAGGCAGGCATTACTAAACTGTAGACTCAAGAACAGGAAAAATTTCTGAAATTTCTGTGTCACCTCGAATTACCTGTTGACAGCTTCAAGGATCCCTGCTCTGCAAGTCTAGGACTTGTGGACTTGTGGCCAATAGTATAATCATTGCACCAGACAAGCATAGCAGGAGATCCTTGTGCAATATTCATCCCCTTTTGCTGGCCCCAAGATACAACAGAGATATGTTAGGGTGAGATAAAGTGTCCTGAAATAATGACTGTTGTCTCTGGAAAGAGTAAAACTGGAGGAGAATCCCTTATGCACCGAAACTTAGCTTGTGACAAGAGGAACTGCATGAGCAGTTCAGGTTTTATCCCAACAGAAGCAGATTTTGTCACAGTGAAGTAAGGTCTGTATGCCCCGAGGCTGGGTGATCTGGGTTTAATTTCTGTCAGGCTGATTGAGCAGCTCCCCTGCTCAGCTGTATACAAGTGATGTCAAGAATGTCTTCTAAGTGATGCAGGATAAACAACCTTAACTATTTTGGATGTTTATCTTGCTCTACCATAAACTTCCCCAGAAGACAAAAATAAAGAGCTGGCTCCTTTTCCACAGTAAATCTTGCAATGGCTTGAGCCTCTTGCAGTAACTTGGACTCAAAACGACAAAATTAAATTTTTAAAATGTACTAAAAGTGGTAAAAGAAAACTCCATGAAACAGAAGTTTAAGAAAATACTATACTGGCACAGACTGGGCAAGAAGTATGTTTTGTGGAAAAATTAAGACTTCTTATAATTTCCATCAGCTTCCCAAAATATGGTTTTAAAAGTATATTTTTTATAGATGTTAGGAATTATGATTCTTAATAAAGCATTTAGTGAGAGGATGCATATAAATAAGTCAGACAATAGTAGACACGCTTTTCCTGTAGGTTTTAGAAATACCTACAGAATGTCCTCTGGGAGCCTCACTGAGGAATGTAATATTTATAGCCAGTTCCTCATGTTATGGTTGAAACTAGAGTTGGCTTCTCTGGTTTCTTTTTAGTTTGGTGCTCCTGCTGCTCTCCCTGGTACCTCCATATGCAGAGTTGATGAAAAACATCTGGCACCGTCCCTTTGATCATTTTGTTTGGTTGAGCATTTAGCCAGCTGCCCCATTCATTTTTAACTAAGTCACTTATCTCTGACTACATGAGGGCTGGAGCTGCCTGCAAAAAACATAAGACCTGAAAGCCCTGCATGCCCTACACAGACACCTTCAGATTGCATCTGGCACACTGACAGCACTGGCATAGCAAACAGCCAGGAATCAAGAACTGTGAAGTGTTATTTTTGCACAGAAGATCAAAATAATTCAGTGTAAATGTGTGGAAAATGTGCAGCAGTGGGGACTGCAAGACACAATTATGGAATACTAGTAAAAGTCCTAGGTAGGACAGTATCTGAAAAGCATCTGGTTAGCACCATACAAATATAGAATCGCGTCCTGAAATAGTGCTGAGTATCCATAGCAAAGGATCAAGTTAACGTCCTGGATTTTGGCTAACCACAGTACTAGCAGCCACTTGGCCCTCTGCAGTGCTTTGCTCCGGCTGGCAGGCAGCGCATCTGCCATCAGGGTGGGACCATGTGCAGCCTTCAGATACCGTCATTTTGGGTGCCTTAAAAGAACAGGAGGGGAACCAGGAGAAGAGTGGCCCGTGGCCCAGGCAGACGGCTGTAGCATCCTCCCCAGGTCATTGGCCCGTTTGCCAGCCTTCTTCTTTCTCTCTCTGTAGCAATAGTCCCTATCATGGTCCTCCACGTCCTGCTGTGTGTGCCAGGGACTCTGAAGGGAGAGAAAAAAAGAGAAAACAAGGGACTGAAAGGATGAGGGTAGCAAAGGAAGGCAGAAAGACCTGATTCTCCCCTTGTGTGCAAATAAAAGGAATGAGAAAAGAAACCTCTATCAAAAGGACGTTGTGTGGTGGAGCCATTTAGAGTCAACCCTCAAGTCCCAACAGAGACATGTGAAAAGGGGTTTCCAAATGACATTTAAGGTGTTGATTTTGAAGTCGAAAGCTGAAATGGTTTAAAAGGTTGTTTGAAAAAGAGCCCCTGCTACTGTTAAGGACTGGTTTAGATGAGGTCAGCAGAAGTGCTTGAGTTGGCATCCCTTGTAATTAATGCAAGGGAAAGACTGATGCACTGTGAGGGATCCCTCAGCTCTGTAATTCATTTCTTCCTCCCCTGTCTGTATCTGTTAACTTTCCAGACACTGCCGGAGCCTCTGGTCTCTGAGGAAAGAGAGAGGAACAAACACTAGAGCAGAGAGCCTATTATCAGCTTGTTCGTTTGAAGGCGGCTATGTTTTCTTATTTAGGATGCTATGTGTAATATTCAGCTACTGTGAGCCTGTGGGATTTTCAGATGTGTGAAGTCATCCAGTGTAGGATGGACATATGCTGGAGGTTTAAACAGAAAAAGGCTGAACAAAAGAGGGACGGAAGACTCTGCTACTAAGTGTTGTCATTATTGCATTTCCACCTCAGGACTCTGAACATGCTCTGAACATGTCATGAGCAAAATAACGACTATAAGCCTTTTCATGAAGGGTAGGAGAATCCTAGCAGTGCAGAGAGACAGAAGGCAATATGTACTGAAAAACTGTATCAGATGTAGAAGTCCAGCTGGGTTGACATCATTTATCAGCTGAAAGATGAGTAAGAGGCGAGCTTGTTGGGGAACTGTGTTTTAAACATCTGTAGGCCAAACCTCGGGACAACTCTCACAGGTTGCTGCTGGAGATGGAAGAATCTCTACACCTGTAAGTTCTCACATTTTGCTACAGCTGATCAGAAGGATACTGGCTTCACAATGGACAGATCTGGGGAAGAAATAACTTTATACAAGGCCTGAATTCGTCTCAGTAAGTGCTATGTTTCTTGCTAACTGCTCCACATCAATGAGTCTGCAGTCACCCAGGCACTGGGTTAGTCTATGCAAATTGTAGGGGTGGAAATGGAGAGCCTCCTCCCCATCAGTTTCTTTCCCTCTAGCTAATAAAAGCTCAGAACAAAATATCATCTAGGCTTATTTTCTGGCCCAGTGATGATCATACCTAGCAGTCAAGAGGGAATTTAAAAGTGAGAAAGTCAGATCATTTTAAGGTTAGCCTTAGTATGAAAGCAATACCTGAATAGTTGTAACATTCACTCTAACATGAAATATTCTTTTTTTTATATATATATTCTCCTCTAATAAAATGTCAACAATAAATCCGGCAGTGAAATATAATTTGGGATATAAGCATTGCTCATACACATGGACTGAGTTAATGTGTACTTAGGAGATGTGCAGTCAATGGAAGTTTTACCTTTGAATTCAGTGGAAATTGGATCAAGCCATCAGAACTCATATTTATTGTCAATAATTTTGCTTAAAGGCAACGAGTGATCTGATTATGCCATCTCTTCCCTCAGCTGAGGCTGACCTCCTGTTTAATAGGATTCTTGCTGAATAAGACATCAGCATGAAGTGCTAAGTAATTAAAACATAATGGTACGTAGGCCTGTCTTCCTTTTGCAGTGCTTCCCTCTGTTATTGAAATACAGTGAAAACTCAAGTTCTAAACATTAGTCTGGATGTAATGAAGATAAATGTAAAATCTGTGCTGTAGTTACAGGTGAAACATGAAGCAGGGAAGCCTAGGGCATTCTCTGAAGGTGTTTTGCAGATTTGGCTGTCCTTGGCCATTTCTAGGCCAGATGGTGCCCAGATCATGCGTGTGCAAGGAAGCGAAAGGAAAGAGCAAGCTTATCCTGATGAACAGAGACAAGGGAAGCCTTTGTACTCAGACAGCAGCAGGATTTCACATTGAAAGTGCTCCCTTTTGGAGAGAGGGTAGGCAGAAGGAAGGAAGCACAGCTGGCCAAGTGCAGGAGAGAGGTCTTTTAAATATGTGACGGTCTTAAGTGTCGTGCTCGAACTATTGTGACCGCCTTCTGTAAGGTCCTTCTTGCATCTTCTACTAAGAGAATTCATTTCCCCATAATCCTCAATAACCTGCGGCGATCCTTTACTGCTGCCTTGCTTGCTTGCTTGTTTCTCTCCTCTCTTTCAATTAGCAAAAGCAATAAACTATGAGATTTTAAGGATAACATTACAGAAAACGTGAGGTTTCTGGAAGTATTAATTTATTTCTCTGTGTGTGTGTACAGTATGCACAAGTCTATAGAAGAAGCGTGAAGCTTAGACTACCCATGTGTCACTGGCAATTCACAAAACATATGGCATGCATTAGAACTACATGCCCACAAGTCAAAAATTAACTTGAGTCTTCTTGAAGCATATTTCTTCAAGCCATCTGTTGCCTCTGACAAAGAGTGGCAATTAAAAATAAACAAAACAAATGAAACTGCTATGTCTCTTTCTGAAAACCCTTCTTCAGCATCCAGAACCTCCATGTTCTGTATTTAGGAAGCACACCACAGATTTTTGGGAGGGACATTGACTCTGCAGCTGTTTTTTGTGGTCAAGATACACTGCAACCTTAACAAGCACCAGCTTTTATGGCTTTTTTTAGTTAGTGTTTTTTTTTGTTGTTGTTTTAGTTTTTTTATATAAAACTTAGCTAAGCCAGGAATGATGTTAACTGTGCCACTCTTGGAAATGCAACAAGACCATGCAAACCAAACCAGCTTGCCTCAGTCTATACCGAGAACAAGTAAATCTGGAGTTAATTGTGTTATGTGCCATGCAGCAATAAGTCATTGTAGTTGCAAATAATCACCCATTCATACAGGGAGTTCATTGTCATAGGATATCCTTGGAGGCCCATTTTCTCCTTCCAGATTCAAACATGGGGTATGATATTCATATAGATAATGAGAATCCCTATAATTAAAAGTGTTAGTGCTATCAAGAATTCTAGAAGATAGAGTAGATTTTACTGTTCAGGGTTAAAATTCTACTTATATGGAGACTTACTGAAGCAAGAAAGAGGCATATTGTTTTTTATTTAATTCATTGTCCTTTTCTGGTTACTGTCAAACACAGAACACTGAAATTCGTGTATGCAAAGTATGTCAGGCCCAGACGTGATGCCTACATTTTAATACCCATTGAAAATCTTTATTACAGGCAGAAAGAAAAAAATTAAGTACTGAAAAAATCAAAAAGTTGTCTGACAACACAAGGTTTAGTAGTGAGGTAATAAATCCATAGACTTAATGAATTACCACAAAATGATTACAACACAGGAATTCAGAATATTTTTTGGGGGGTGTCTGCAAGCAAATCCAACCTCTTTTTGCCAGTGTCCAGGGGCTGTATAGCTGTGTTACCACAGCATTTTGCCCAAGCAGTGCATGGTTGCAGCTCTGCACTGCCACAGCTATACAGCTTCTGACTCTTCTATGTCCAGCCTACTGGCACAGCGTTGGAGGCTGGAATTCAAAGTGTTTAGACTAATGCTTCAAGACTGATAAGAAAAAAAGGGTATGTTTTTCTGAACAGGCCAGTCTGCTGATTAATAGGTTAGGCTGGCTATTTTCAGGGCTAGATGCTTAAAGTAAATAGGTGAAAAGCTGTGCTGCATTTTTCTCAAATATTTTGCAAGCTGGAGGAGAAACTTTATCTGACTTGCTTGAACCATAACAGAATATCTCATTCATTTATGCAAGTTGGATTCCTAGCAGAGCAAAACACAAGAAAAAGGAGTGGTGCTTGTGATATCCAGTTAGCAAAGTTTATTGACAGTACTGTAAAGGTACCTAAAATTCATCATCTGAATCTGTGCATACTCCAGCAGAAGAGTCAAGGGTATAGCAGGGAGCCAGAAATAGTCCTGGTGAATAAATTCAAAGATTTAGAAATGTTATTAGGCTAAATTTCTTTCCCCTAGTTTAGCTAATCTATGTGAAAAGTAGAGATCTGATTCTCCTAGAGAACAAGGTACGAAATGTCGTCTGTTTCTTAAACAATAGATAGGCCAGTCAGCATCTGGCTATCCATTAGTATCTCTTTTCTAATTAAATCTCATCTGCTGGATCAGGATGTTCGCAGGATGAATTAAGCCATATTCAAACACTGTAAACAAGGTTCATAACCTTTATTCTTTAAATATCAGTTTAGCCTTTGGTTTCTGATTCAATTCATGGCACTGACCCAAGGCTGCAGCTTTGCTAAAACAGGCATTGACCACTGCATAAGTGGATGGAAAAACATCATTCAGCAGTTAGGTGGGTATATCTGCTGAAACTATGTCTGTAATTCTGTGAAGGCGATGGTGTTACTAAGAACAGATTGGTTTAAGAGACTGCATCGAACCCAGCCAGCTGTAGTTAAACCCTCAAAGGCTGACAAAGTGCATTCCTAATTATATCAGTGGAGTGGACAGCTAGATTAAGTTACCTCCTTTGAGAGTATTGGTGATGAGTTTCCATCAGAGGGATAGATGTTACATTTTATCCAACCCAAAGGGTACCTCAGGCTCTGCAACTGTTTTAATAGAAATAAACCAAACTCTGAAAAGATACATGTTTATGGGGCTACCCTGAAGTCTGATGAGAGACACAACCCACAACTTCACTGGATGTTGCAGTAACATTTGACAGGCAGTCTTTGAAGACTTTGAATACATTTAAACTTATTATTGGATTCATCTTGGAAGTTAATTAAAGCAGTTTGTATCAGGTACCAGAAACAGCCAGGAGGATAATAGATAGTGGAAAGAGTTTTGATATCTTTACACAAAATATATATTTATGGCTTTGGCCATCTTCACAGGGTCTTAAAACATTCTCTGACGTCAATATACTTAAGAAACTGGAATAGCTAAAGATAATAAGCTCAGTAGGTATTTTTCTGTGTTTTTCTGTGATATACATTTAGTTTAAATTGTAACTTTATACCACTTTTTCCATCGTTGTTGACAATACATAAAATGCATAATGCCCTATAACATGGTTACGACATACCAAATTTAGCATCCTCTGAAGATAATTGGAAAGCAATGAGTAGGTCTCAAGGATAAACAATGAACAACACAACACATATGCTGAGAGGACTGACATATTCTTTCAGAAGGGGAGGAAACTTCCTAATCCTCAATATCAATTTTACATGTGAGGAAAAGAATTTGCTCGCTTTGCAAAACTGCTGCTGTGCACTTTATGTTTGGAAGACATAAAGAAAAATCCTGTTTGCTTAAGCTAACATTTCTGCCACCATTGGCCTTTCCAACATTTAAACCACGCTACGTAAAGCCAGAGAGATGATACAGTACTCTGTACATGCCACCTGGTAAATCCTGTTTAGAATTACACGGTGTGATCAGCTGATCAGATAAGTCTTGCCTATAGAAAGGACGTTTGTTTTAACTGTTGAACGGTGGAGGTTACAGAAAGTTGAATCTGTGTATTACTAATGTAGTTGACATCTCACAACATTTAAGGTCAGATCCAAAACTCTTCTTGGCTGCAGTAGGCTTTGAGCTTGCCTCAAAAGATATAAATGTGTTGTGTTGGTACTCTGCAACCAACTCTCTTTCATTGATACATCCTGCAGTGCTTCTTTTTGGTCGCTGATGGTATTCATTCCATTCTCCTCTTATTTAAAAACTCTTAAATTCTTCACAGGGATGAATCAGTTATTGAAGTTCTCTGTAATTACATTTCTATTGAATCCACTTTGTGCATATATAGGACTTTGATAAAAAACAATAAACTTCAGCCAAAAGCTGCTGAACTACACAGAAAAAGCTAATAAAGTGGGGCAATTCTGTAATGGACATTCATGATGGAAAATGTTAGCAAGTTCAATAGGGTTTTTTTCCTCATAGATTCATCATAGACACTTTTTTGGATTGCCCTCAGAGAAATATACTTACGAATGGAAATATTATCAGAAGTTAGCATTGGACCCCCAAATCCAAACTAAACAATGAAGCAAGACAGACTTTCCTTCCTATTCTGATTGCGTCACTGGAACCACTGCCTAATAAAGGGATTGTGTTTGAAAAAACTTCCTTCTGTGTTTTTTACAGTTCTGTGTGTCTGCATTCCTTTTCATTTGTATGCTTGATTAGCTGAAATCAAATACAATGATGTGGATATCCAAGCAGCTATAAAAGCTCAAACTAGGCAAAGCTAACAGCAAAAAATATTCTGCATCACCATCTTCATGGGAATTGTTCAGCAGAAAGCAGAAGAGCTGACACAAAATCATGTATGTGTTTTTCCTTCTTGTTATTTTGTCATTATGTAATTGCTCAGAAGTTTGCTCTTTAGTAGGCTTCAAATAGCTATGTGGACAGGTTACAGAGGATGAATTTATTGTGTTTCTGCCTCGTACACAGCTATCCTCTGGCTGGCAGATGGAAAGAAGTGGGTAGATTTTAAGAAATTCTGTAAGTATCGAGCTGTGGGATTCTTCCTCTGCCCATGATTTTCTGTATGCTTTTTGTATTACTATTTACTTTTGATGAGTTGCTCTTTTGTGGCCTGGCAATAAGTCCTATAGAATTTTGGAACTAGGAAGGTATTTTGGTCTTTGTAGTTGATGTTGTATCTCCTAGGGATGAATCATTGAATTGATTCTGACCATAGTCAGTAATTTAAATGGACAGAAATATGTTTTTTAGGTGGCTAAGAAGACTGGTGGAGATTTATATCCTCCTGTCTGTATTTTTGGAATGTTTAGCTTATGCAAAGATAAAATAATTCAACAACCAATCAGACACCTAACTAAGAAATCCTCCAATCATTAAAAGAATCAAAAGGTACTCAAGAGAAAACTTAAACTTGAAGGATATAAAGTGGCTATGGTGGTTAATTAAATAGGAAATATATGATTAAGACAAAAAACATCTAAAATCTACTTTTATGACAACTAAACATTTTAATGCTTTTGTTATGAGGATAAATTTTATATCTTGCATTTGTCTTATCATCAACAAAAATTTAGCTAATCAGTCTTTGAAAAGGAGACATGTTTGACAGCATTGGAAGAGATTTTGGTGAGTACATTCTTCCATTACCAAGCAGTGAAGTGATGGATAGACTGAAAACATGATGAAAATAGATAGAAGATCATATAAATTTCTTTAACTGAAGCTTATTTTAAATGAATCTTGACTTTAACATGTTGTTTTGATGTGGTGCTTTATTTAAATTACTGATTTGATCATGCAATTGTTGAAAGCAAAGCTGTTGAAAAGGTTTGTAATTGGATTATATGGAAAAGAAAGTTTGTGACTAGAATATTAAACATTGATGGTTGAAATCAAAGCAGTTACTCAGAAGTCTAAACAAGTAACTGAAACACACAGATGTCACCAGGCATTTCAACAACAACAACAAAAAAAAAAATAAAAAAGAAAATACACATTCCATATACCAGATTTGATGGGATTTTTTTTTTAAAGAGCAAGTCTGTATACTTCTTTTATGTAACCTTTTAAATGACTAAGGTCAAGTGACTTATTACACTGTATTTGAATTCTATTATCCTATACAATATGGAAATAGGAAAGTCCTGCTTCCCTGCAAATTATGATAAGAGAGCAGCTTCTTGGTTAGCTGTGACCTCATGCTACAATCCAATGTTTGCCTAACAAAAATGAAATTAGTTTATTTTGCATGAAGAAAATGATCTGGTAATATCTTGGGTGGAAATTCCTGATTTATACACTGCTACTGACTATACCATAGAATGTTTTCTGACTTGCTTTAATTCTGAGAACTCTGAACACCTTTTGATGGATGGGATCTTCTTAACCCTAATAGCAAGATAAATAACAAGAGCAATTTTGTGGCTCCTTTGAGTTGCTATAGTTGTTTAATTTTCATTGGACACAAATTTTATCATAAACTTATTCTTAGTGACACTCACCCTGTGTTTCCTGCAGCATTATCTAGGACTGATTCACACATTCTTTATTCATATTCTTTAGCGTATTGAGTTGAATTGTCCTTTTGTTGTGGAGAAACACCTGGGGGAATTAGTTGTGTTGTCTGGCAGCTCATGAGGGACAGACTCAGGTGACATCTAAGCTTGAATGTGGGATGTGCCGGTGAGTGCTCTGGGGTCCTCCAGATCCACCTACCAGCCCAGATCATTGCCTCAAAGCATTACAATGAGATCAGAAAACTTTCCCTGGCTGTCTTCAGAAATGTAGCTCTGCCTATGGCAGACATACAGACAGAAATTATAGGAAAATTAAAAAAAAAAAAAAAAATAGCTGCCCACAGGTTTGTGTAGCTCCTGGAATCATGGCAACTACATTATTATGTTAGTGTTTTCTGGAGGAAACTTTAGAGGAATAGGCAGATCACAAATAGAAAGTGGCTTAGTTTCAGTTTATTCTTTATTTGATAAAATATATACATATATAGTCAAATTCCCACCAATGCCACAGGTGCTATCTGGTGGCCAGATACCTCCAAATGACTTTTAATTCCCTCCTACTGTAGTAGGACTCAGAAACACAAGCAAGCCACTCATAATGATTTAACAAGCTACCATTTCCACTGTGGGATTTTGTAACTGTTCAAGGACCTGCTCTTAATAGGGAGCAAATAAAAAGTGACTTAACTAAGCTTTTACGTCTTTCATGGCAGAATAACTTTGAATTATATCATATTTGCTATGCTCTAAACTTTCATATGACAGTTAATATGGCTCAGGTGCCACACGGGAACTTTTCCAGCAGTAACAATAACTTTGTTTCTCTAAGTTCTTACAATGAGGTGCACCTGAAAATCTTTCCCCTGGTCCGAAAGAATGCTTGAACTACTCCTAAGAAAGTGATATTTTGGAGTGATACCTGAGTATGGAAAAAAATGGGGCGTTAATGCTTTCTGCCTGTTGTTCTTAGATAGGAAATAATAATAATAATAATAATAATAATAATAATCCATGTATCTCAAAAGTTCTGGGCCATAAGGGTTACTGTCAACTTCTTAAATAACAGCACAGCATCAGACATCCTTGCTCAAATGATTATGTTATGTCATCCTCAAATGATGTTTGATTTACATTAGCTGTTTCACCGGCATAATCATTTATCAGCATAGGTTCCACTGTACAAACATCTTGGAAAAAGAAAGCTTCTTGAGAACATGTGCTAAGTTCATTTATGATTTCTCTCCAAGGCCAGGAGAAGATTAATGCAGTCATGAAAGCAAAGGCCCTGGAGCCTCTGCCAGCTCCTTTTCCAGTTGCCTGAGTGCTAAAATGATCACAGAAATTTCCTCAGGAGTCTCACTGTACAGCCCACATGTGCACAGCTCCAGAACAAGTGATGGCTGCAAGCCTGCGCAGAAGAAATAGCCCAAACCTGCCTGGCAGCTGGCCGACTTGCCATAATTCAGGCTCTGAGGCTCAGACGTGAGCCTGGATGGCTGTGTCTTGAGAGCCAGCGGTGTCAGCAGCACAGACATAGAGCATGCCCCATGTTGGCTGCTTGCGGTGCCCTCCCTGCAAGAAGGTGGCTCCAGCTCCAGTGGAGGCGGCTCCCAGTTGGGCAGCTCTCAGTTTGAAAAACATCAAGTAAAAGCTGGCCGCTGCACAAATTACAGAGCTGAGGAAGTTCTGCAGATAGTTGTCATTGTGCTGGAAAGGAAGAAGTGGAAAGCCAGGAGCTTGTCTGAAAAAAAAAAAAAAAAAAGCATTTAGGGTTTTAATTTCTTCTCACTGCCTTCTGGCAGATGACCTCAGCGGGTGCGTGAGAGCTGAGCAGGAGTCATGCTTCACTTTGAACCCAGATTATGAACTGGCAGACAGCTGCCTCTTGTTGTCCCTGCTCAGCCATCCTACCTCCCCACCCCACAAAAAACAAGGCATTGGAATAACTTCTGATTCAGGCATCAGTGCTCGCAAACACAATGGCACACTCACCACACACCCACTGCATGTGCTTGGGGAACTCACTAGGAGGCAGAGTCAGCATTTTCCTCTCTTCATCAGCGTGTCCAAACTCCTGATGGTCCATGTTCGAGCACTGCTGATGAAGCCAGATCTGTGTTAAAATCAAGCAGCTCTTTGCCCAGCTCCTGCTTTAACTCCATGCTTGTGAAAAGGCAGCGTGGAAATTTCAGTACATTGTCCTCTTCTCCTCATGCATGTATGGATTGTTTTACAGAAAAGGGAAAAGCAAAGAAGGGGAAAATAAGAAAAAGAGAGAGAGATTAAAATGCAAACCAAAGAGCTTACTAACACAGCAAAGCTAACATAATACCATCTGCTCTATGTCTGGTCCCCATTTGGAGCTTGATCCTGCAGGGTTCTTAGTGCTCAGGCTATTTCCTATGGCACCCTCCGGTGCATGCTTAATGTTAAGTGCTTTATGGGATCATGGCCAGAATGCTGAGCACCCCAGGAATCAGCCCTTGCTTAATTTTCCTGGTTTGTAGAAAAATCCTTCTCAGCTCTGAGCCCTAGCACTTCTGGCTGCAATTTTCCTTCCAGCCCATCCCAACCCCCATTTTTTAAATTTTTTTATGCTGAATAGTCATTGCCAAGCAGGGTAAAGCCATGGGTTGCCCATGGAGGAAACTGCAGTATAGGCCCCAGGGAGGATGATATTTTATCCTGAACTGAGGTCCTACCTGGAGTTATTCAAAACTCCTTTCACTCAATGCGTGAACAAAATGAAAACTTCAGCTATAGATGAGAAGGGAGAGTATGTAATAAATCCTCAGACATTGTCAGCATATATTCCAAAGGAGCAATTGGCTTTTAAATCAAATAATAATAAAATAAACAAATAAAAACTAGGGAAGCAGGCCCTGTGGTGTGCCTGACAATGTGTGCTGTATGAAATACTTCAGTTCCATAACTCCAACCACTTCTTGTCACCATGATGTGCACCTTTTGTGTACTTGGCCCCCGTTTCTTTCCCGTAACACTGAATCGTTGCAAAAAGCAGCTGTAAATTGCATCTCCAAAGCAAATTTTCAAGTTGTAGAGCCAGATCTGTAACCAGTCTGAAAACTAGAATTAGAAAGGGATGGCAAAGCAAGCAGAGACAGTTCTTGGGAAGTGTCAAGCCTGTTCAAGGTTCTCATTTCAGAGTTAGGATTCCTAATTCCCCTGTGAGCTGATCATTACTTAGTGCTTTAAAAATCAATACATAATGCTTTAAAAACTGCTTTCACCATGGTATGATCTCTCCTGTGCTCTGTAACCTTTTGTGTGTCCACACATATATGTGTGTGTGTGTGTGTGTGTTAGTCATCCCTGCTCGCTCTCCACATCCCCCACAACAAAATTTTACCAGCATTACGAACTTCTGGCCATCTTCAAACAGCTGCTAGATTTTCTAAGCAGCCTGCCAGAAAGAAAAACAAAAATAAAGGAAATATTTACCTCTTCTCCTCAGTTATAAAATTGGCCTAGGGCCTGGGAAAGACAAAGTATAGTCCTGGATCACTGATCAGGTTAAGAGCTTGGATGTCCCCATATATGTCCATACCCTCTGGGGCTAGAAATAATTCTTCACTGGATCAGAGCACTAGCTGTATGCCTAGCAGGACCCCCTAGATAGCAGCTTTAAAATTGCCATGTAATTGAGTATGGGAAAGACGCTGACTTTTTGTTGTTATTGTTATGTCTTTCTTATATCCCTAAATTTCTGAGTTAATGTAGTGAGAAAAAAAAAAAAAAAAAAAAAAAAAAAAAAAAGAAAAAGCAATTCCATCTCTGAAATACAGCTATCTTGGGGGTACAAAATGACATTTTATGCCTAAACTGTGGTCAGGACATGGCCAAGGAGCGTAGTGCTCTACATTGGCACAGGTAAGCTCCTGATGGTAAACAACATTTTTCAGTGTAGCTGGTAGAACGCGCAGCATGCAGGAGGCTTTTCCTTCTGACTCAGACCTCCACTGCATAATAATAATAATAATAATAATAATAATAATAATAATAATAATAATAATAACAACAACAACAACAATCTTTTCACTGCACACAGAAACAAACACAGCGAGCAGAGGTGGCGCGAGCAGCAGACTGAAATTTCATGAGTGCTGTAAACAGGCCTCAGTGTACCCTGGAATTGGGCCAGAATACTAGAAACAGCACTGAAGCCCTACCAGGACATGGCCCCAAATTGCAGAAGGATGGGGGAAGGAGGGAGAGGGTATGTCTCTGCCTTCTTGTACTGCCTTACTGGTACAGATGCCCCTTGGGGTATATATGCTAGTCCAGCCCATCTGTTGGTTGTGGTCCAGTGGGATTTCCTGGTGGCTCTCTCACATACACACCCCCAAAATGGATGCAAGGAGGGCAGTGGGTAAAGGCCATCTTTGTCAGACAAAGTTTGTATGCATCCTTTGTGGGTTACTTTGTCAGATTTCACTGCCACCTTTAAAATGCATGATTTTTCTCATCTACCATAACCCACCGCTAAGTTGATAATGCATGTCCTGTAAAACGTAAATTGTCCTCTTTACTCCTGTGAATCAGCAGAGGAATAGGAACCTGGACCCTGTGAATCACTTACCCACCACTGCATCCAAAGAGTGCTGCCTGCAGCTGGCAAAGGACTACTGCAGTCCTTAAAAGTGCTGCCAGGAAAGCCTTTCTGAAACACCACCTCCTATCAAATCTGCCCCTTTCAGATCCACCACTTTGTAGAAATCGCAATCGGCGATATTATTCCATCTTGCCAAGAAAGCCTGGCCAGTGCAACCGCCGGCACATGGGTGGGTGAGTGTGGTGACATGGACAATGAGGAGCCCAAGTGGCTCGATGCAAGGGACAATGCTGCAGGAGGAAATAAGTTTCGGCTAGTCACCTGGTAGGACTGCATGAAATCTGTGACGTTGCCATATGGCTGGTTTCCTCAGGCCTCCCAGAGGCATTTGAGCAAGTGTGAGATGGGCTGAGAGGGAAAAGCTGAATGGCAGGTGACCGCTGGCCCTGAAAGTGCACTCTGTTGTCTACTGCAGTTGATGGAAATGGTGGCTCTGTGTATAGCGGCTTTGGGCACTACTATTGAAGCCAGGGATTTGAAAATCTTGATAAAAGCCTTGATCCTGAAAGCAAGTAGGAATCTCATTGTAGCCTGTGAAGGCATCATTGAGAAGGGGTATGTCCATTTCCCAAACAGATAAAAATGCATTTGGGAGCCTGAGTCTCCACTGCCTTCCACTCAGACCTGCACAGATAAAGGTAAAACACCACTGTCAGTAGTGCTAGCACCATGGCTGCCGTGGTCAAAAATCTCAAGATTTTGACAACAATACTTGTGCCAAGCCCTGACCCTGGTGTGTCAGGTAGGTCAGGCAAGGAAGATCTCTGTCTACTGTCACTCTTAATGCTACTGAATTGTGTCAATGGTAAACAATAATATTACACTGGATTTCGAGGGGGCTTATTGATCTTTTATTATTGTTGTGTTGTTGTTGTTGTTTGTTTTTTGTTTTTATCTCAGGCTAATATTTTTTATTTTTTATTTTTTTTATGTTGAAATTTCTGGTGGTTCACACTGGAGTGGCTATCACTGATTTCTTCTTTTGCACTTGCTAATTAAATTTTCTTTCCTTCTGCCCTCTTTTTTCCTGTATTGTACAAGACAGGCCTCTCGAATTCTGCCAAACCCAGTTCTGCTTTTATGTCAAATAATTAATAAAATTTTTAGATTAACCCAATATTTATGTTATACATGGTAATTAGATGTGTCTTTGACTTATGTATGCTGCTGTTTGAAGAAATGAACTTTGGAGATTGAACATTTGCAACTGATTGAGCTTTTTCAGAGCCATAATTATGTATACAAAGTAAAAACTTTTTTCCTTTGTCTGTTTGTGTCCAACAGAGTTTTCAGACTGTTTAGCTAAGGATTTTTTTAAGACTTTTTACTGGAACACATTTTATGATTTACAGTCCCCCTCGAGTAATATGCAATAACGGTGCTGATTAAATTAGCATTACCTAATGGGTGAAACTAGTAAGACATTTTGTTCAAATTAGATCCTCACCTTTAAGAAGATGTTAATTGGTTGATAGGCCATTAGATGCTCACTAGAAACTCACCTCAGTTCTTAAAATAATGATTACTGGCCAAATACGAATTTGGCAGTTGTGGTTACTTTTAAAGTCATATTAGTGAAGAACATCTGTTAACATAAAAATATCCCTGATACATTACAGTGGTTTAACTATAGTTAGTTTAGCAGTGCTTGGTTAACATCTAAGAGAAGAGGGGGAACAAATGTCTTACATTTGCCAATCAGTAATCCAGGACTTTTAGCCATTGCTTGGTTTTGTTTGGCTTTAGACAAAGTTCCTCTGTTTCTGTTCAAGTTGCAGTAACCCTTCATCCCTTGATGTCATGCATTCTGGTTTTCCATACTTTTTATAATACTCTTTGAACCCTCAGACCACATCATATGTTACGAATATTCTTTTTTTGGACAAGAGAAGCAGGCAATCATTTTAGACTGCAGAAGCCCTACCCCTAACACTTGTCTGCGTGCCACAAGGAGCAACACAAAGGAGAAGCAGCAGCAGAAAGACCAGTTTGGAAAGGTGGTTTGGGATGAGGAAAACCAAAATGTGAAAGGATCAGTGAAAAGGATGACTTTCAAGGGTCAGAGTGTCACTGCTGTTGAGGGGTGATTCAAATTGTACCTGAAAAACCTCTTCAGGGCTACAGCTGGTTTGGGGCAGGAGTATTGTCAGGCCATTGCTGCAGAGGAGCAAAATACAGAAATTGGTCCTGATGAATGTGAGCAACAGTAGCAGGCTATCATCTCATGTCCTTCTTTCCCAATAACAAAACTTTGCAATACAGAGATACTAACGGGTAATGATTTTCCTTATCTTCTTGCCAGGTGACTGATAGGGCTTCTTACTCATTTTCCCCTCACTCTGTGACCCTTCCACCAGACTGTCACTTTCTTGGCCTTCCTGGCCTTCTTGTTCAGTTTTTGATATGCAGGAATGCACAAAGCTGCAACCCAGGGAGATTCAGACTGGACATTAAGAAAAAATTCTTTATTGTGAGAGTGGTCAAAAATGGGAACAGGCTTCCTGGAAAGGTGGTTGATGCCCCATGCCTGTCAGTGTTCAGGAGGCATTTGGACAATGCCTTCATTCATATGCTTTACTTTTGGTTAGCCCTGAAAAGGTCGGGCAGTTGGATTAGATGATCTCTGATGATCTTCCAACTGAACTATTCCGTTCCGTTCCATTCCGTTCCATTCCATTCCATTCCATTCCATTCTATTCTATTCTATTCTATCCATTCCATTCCATTCCATTCCATTCCATTCCATTCCATTCCAAGCTTTGAAAGAAATGATGGCTCTGAGGGACAGTAAGTGGCTTCCCTTGGGAATTGTACTGTAAATCCTTGAGCTTAGGATAACTAACATCTTTTCTATCAGTTAGTTTAATGTAAGATAGGTTTTGTTATAGGGTCCTAACAGGAGTATATTGTTGAATGTTACCAGCTGACTGAAAATTAAGGTGCAAAATACTGTTTTTCCAAAAATCAGAGAGACACCTGAAAAAAATCCTGTGTTTGTAAATTCATCATAAGAAATTACTCCCAGTCACATGGCTCCACATACTGTTTCCAGTGTACATACGGCCCTGGCTTGTGGCCCTCGCAATGGCACTGGAAAACAAGCTCAGGCCCTTCCTGTTAATTTACTTGTGGAGGAGGTTTTTTCCACCAGGCAAGTTCATCTGTCAAGGTGACCTTCACAGCCAACACTGAGCTTCTGCAGATAAAGAATGCCTTGTCAGCTTATTTGTGAAATTCAGTGAAGTGGCTGGCAGCAGGACTCCTGCGAGGTGCAGGCACATTGCAAAACAAAACTCTTCCTACAGGCACTGGGAGGATTTTTCTGTTCCACAGCTTTTGTACGTCAGTACTGCACATTTTGCAATCCGTCTTTTGTCATGCTCTATAAACCCTCTTCTCTTGCCTGTCTGGTTTTCTATCTAAATGGTCTTGGGGTTAAATAGTTTCTTTTGAAAAATCCTTATTCTGTAAATTAATGCCCTCCTCGGCAGATCTAAGACCAAAATTAAATCATAATCAATCACAATTGCAGATAGGAGACTTCACAGATCCCCTGCCAAAGTCCAGGCAGAAGAAGTCGATCTCCAGAGATCTCCTATGAGAAGGTTTAATCTTTCATGGCATTTGAGGAGCTGACTGGGCTGCCTGGCCACGAATGACTATCTTCTTGCTGTCTAAATAGTTGCTTTATAATACATCACTTATTAAGTTTCGGCCATTACCATTTTTCTACCATGAAAAACAAGCCAGATTTGGACCATGTGTGCTTAATATATCCCAATGTTAACATAAAATCCAGCCTGGAGAAGAGCCCCTGATTTTTGCTCGCTAACAGCTGGAATAGATCAATATATAGAGACCCTGGAAATAGCAGTCATGTTTCAGAAGAAACCACCACATGATTATGATCATGCCAGTTTCATTTCTGTGGAATAATTAATCCAACAATATTTCTTCCAGTTCCTTCCTTGTAGTTTTATTTTCATGCTTGCCATATGACATCAGTTAGACAAGTCCTTAAAGCAATTCCCTAGCAGCAGTGACCTGTTAAAACAGAAGACTGTATTTAGAAGTGGGACCAAAATAAAAGGATTTTTTTTTTCAGGAAAAAAAAAAAATGAGTTGGGTTGATCAGACTAATCTACAGAGCATATTTTGAGCCAAGAAAAAAAGGATGCAAAAATCAGAAAAAGATGAAACATTTCATTGCAACATCTTCTAAATGAACTGTTTTGTTTCCAATTTATGCAGATTTAACTTTCAACAGAAAAGTAAAACAAAGTCAAAATCTCTGAGATCAAACTGTTTATTGTTCTTCTGAATTTCTACAGGAAAAGAAAATGGCTTTGCTTCAGATGATGTTTAAATGAAGATTATGTTCAATTATGGGTTTGGCCAAAGCCCTGAAATGTCAGTTATTTTAACAGATAATTGTTTAGGACTGGAACTTACATCCAGATGCAGCAGTGAGCTTAAGCATTTGTCTCATTGTAAGGATAATCTATGTTTTTCTGTAGTCTTAAAATGGAGTCAACAGCAGGCCTATTGTATGTCTTGGCATTTAATTTTAGAAAAAAGAATAGCATGAAGCCACATGTGTCAGAATTTAACTGTTGTATGACGTTCAGTATACCTGCTGAACTATTTCATCCTTTTGTCCCGTATGTAAACTGTATATGGAATTAGCGCAGAGCTGCCTTTGTACTGACCATGAAACAGAGTACTCAAACATGCATAAAGATCCTGGTGCAGTCAGATCTCTGTGTCGTGCGAATCCCCACCAGCATGAGTGGGACACCTGTGTATATGAGTTCACCACTGTTTATTTTTCATAGGACAGCTGTGATTAGGGCTCACCATTGTGCTGACCCAGAAACAGTCAGGAAAAAAAAAAAGTTGAAGCATAGTTTTGTTTATGCCTGGGCTTTTAACTTAAAGATTTGTTTAAATTGTAGTTAAAGAAAATACTGTATTTCGGAGGCAAAACGTGTTAAGTGCAAGGACACTGCAGGGAGAGGCTCACAGTTCTCTTGCTTTCAAGTGTTTCAAGTGTACCTAATGCCCAGTGAGCAGTTATCCACTTGCAGCCTTTAACAGCTCTTTAGAGAGTCCCTCACTGTCCTCTCCTGTTATGGACTGCAAGAGAGACATTTCATCCATCGCTGTGCTGAATTGCTCTTTGGAGGTGACTTTCCTTCCACCAGCTGTCATCCGGAGCCCACGGCAGCACAAACCTAACTCACACGTCCCACTTCAGTGTCTGGTGTTAGACGAGAGGACCCAGCACTTACTGAAACACAGAGAGTGTTTTAATTGCTGACAGCAGCCCAAGGGAAGATACTCTCATTGTGAGTTGCTGCAAGCGAGCTGGCCTCTGCTTCCTTCCCTCCTTCCCCCGCAGTGTTTTTCCATACCACACAGGCAGCAAGCAACAAGGGACTTGGTTTGCAAAAGGGAGCCTGCCTTCATATTTACCAAATGCAATGAAATCTCACCTTAATTCCTAGGAAAGCCTAGGTAGGGCACTGTTACCAAGGCTTGCCTAAATCTCATCAGAGAGCAACTTTGGGAAAAGGCAATCCAGTATTGGGAAAAGGCAATCCAGTATTGATATTTATATACATTTAAACTGTACTATACTATACTATATTATTTATGTATATTTAAACTATATTTGAGTGTTTATACAATGCCTAGAATTAAGTATAAAATTACCTTAATTTCTTCATACAGCAACAGCTTAAGGAGAAGCAACAGTGAATCACATTTCTAAAAAGAGGGAGAAGACATCCTTGAAGGAGGGGGGCAACCTTGGGACTATTCAGCCTGGAGGTGGCCTCTGAATGCCTGTAGGAGGTGACAATATAGATGTTTTTGGCTGGAAGGATACGGACTAGTACCACCATGTCGTTTCATGCAAAACAGTAGCTGCCAGGCAGCTGCTGGTAACCAGCAACACCAGCTGGACTTACAGCATGAACAGCCCCATAGTCCACTACCAAACTCGTGAGCCACCCTTTTTCCCTGTAGTTTATACTTTAAAGCATGACCCAACAGTCCCTAAGCAGACCTACAGACAATGGTAAATGACCTGAAGCTTTCAAAATTTTCAAAGATTTACATCATTCTAAAAGCTGACCAGAAGAAACAGAAAGGCAAGATTAAGTCCAGTGTAAAAAAACGAGACAAATTTAACTTCAAGATGAACTGCAAAACCAAACCACTTCTTGTTTTGCTGTTTTCTGTCCCTTCAGGAAAGCTGTGTCTGATTCAGGAAGTCCTTTCCCTTCTCTTTTCCTTTTTTTCTGCCTTTTTTTTTTCTTTCTCTGCTTGTTCTGATTAAATAACAGGCTTTCTTTTCCCCTTACTCTGCTGAAGGGTTTTAGCCATGTGTTTGGAGGAAGTGAAGAATATCAGAAAGCTCGTAACCAGAAAGTCAGCTTTTCCTCCTGTATGTTGAGCTGGAGGAATGATGACAGGAATGCTGCCAGTTTGACAGCTCAGTTTAAGTATTTCAGTGGATAAGTAAAAGTTTGGTGAAGGGAGTTTATTTGACCACCTCAAGTGCTTTCTGTGTTTGAAAGTCATTTCTTGGGCCTCTTTTGACTGCAATAACAGCCTGTGGTAAGGAACTGGTTGCGCATGGGCTCTCTCCCAGCTGCAGCTCCAGGCATCCCTGAATTTTGAGAATTTTTCTAGCTTGTGGCAAAAAGCAATTGTGGGCCACTGTCCGTGCAAAATCTGATGCGTGCTTTTGTGAGTATTCATCTGTGCTTCCCAGTGACCATCCCACTGTAAAAAAAAAAAAAAAAAAAAAAGGCAGGAAAGGCTTCCCCATAAATGTTTGATTTCTTAATAGCTGTACTCTGGCTTGCTTCTCTTTCCTAGCTGGCATTGTGCACTGGGGAGAGCTTCTCATTAATTTACATCTGGCCATTTACGATTTTTTGAGTTATGTTAATGGTAGTGTCTTATATCCCTTTAGCAGAAAACACATAAATTGGCTCTGTCTTTTTCTGAGCCACCCCACAGGGACTCTCCTGAATTACAGCACAGCTAGCACTGATTACTTTTTTTATTTCTCCTCTTAGGAAATGGATAAAAGGTTTTAAGTTCTGACACAAACAGGAAAACACACTAAGAGGATTTATCCTGAAGGCATCTACTCTTTAAATAGCGATGGAGCAGTGTCAGTCTGTTTCCCACAAGGACCAGAACCTCCACTGCTCTTTGTTCCCGCAGCCCTTGTATGACTAGAGGCAGAATATCCTATCACAGGCTGTCAGATAGCTCCCAGAATAAGCAACTTTGTGATCATAGGCTGAGAAAGAGCTCACTGCCACTAGGAGCATGAAGAAGTTGAGTTTCAGAAGGACTCTGCCCTGCTGCTTTAAGGATAGCACCAAGGCTTTATTCTGCTGTGAGGTAAGATTTGCAGAATTTTCTAAATCAATAACTTCTCAGCCTCCCAGACCCTGCTCCCTCCCTCTTGTTTTCTTAAATAAGGAGTGACAGGAGGGGGAGCAAGCTGTCAGAGTTATCACTAGTGGAATTTTCCAGCTTTACCGGGCAGGAAAGGGGGGGACAGAAATAATGATCCACTGCAGAAAAACAACTAGACACAGTGCAAGAGACTGCAGGATAGGCATATGAATGTTTTGTATTGTCTCAAGTTGAAGTAACATGAAAATGCACCTCAAAAAACTATTAATATGGAGACCTCTTTAAGGTTTTATTGACAAGGTGTGTTTCTGGAATATTATACTCTGTTGTACAATTTTCTCCTTACTGTTTATGCTGTTTAAAAATGTATGTCAATGGAATAATGTTCCAGAGGGAGCAGAACCTTTACTTCAAATTGAACTAATCGCGTTTTTCCCCTTTTTTGCTTTTGTTTGACTTGAGGGCAGAAATTTGCCTTTTTCAGCCTTTATCTTTTGTTGCTGTGTAGGTGTCTGTGATATCAATGCATATTTCAGCTCAGTGATATGGCCATAATTTAACTTGCACAACTAGAGGTTTATAGAAACCTAGCTTTAAAGAAAGAAGAAACTTATGATATATCATTCAATGGGAGGAAAGCCAAGTCTGACAGTTTAAGTGATGCATTCATACAGATTACATGGCTAAATGAGCTAAAGTGTTTCTATATTCATGAATACTTTATCCAAATCCATATTTTTCAAACTGTGCTCAAATCTGGCTTGATTCTGTAAACTTGGTAAGCAGGCATTTTCACGTAGCACCAGATTTTTCTAATGGACACTTTCAGTTTGAAGGTGTTTATGTCTGGTAACCACAAAAAAATCCAGTGCAGCAGGGGACTTGGTGGTGAGCAGCAGGTAAAACTATTTGCCTGGTCATGAAAACTGGAAAAATTCAAGGGAGCTGGAATCCAGGACTTGTCCACATTGTTTGGATGAAACTGGAAGCTTAGGTATGTAGTCTAATTAAATGAAAATACAGACAATAGACCATCAATCCAGCACTCGTGGACAGGACACGTAGGAATTCTAGGGAGTTTCTCTCCTGCTGTCTGGCCAGTGTGACACACACATCTCTGCACCTCCAGAGCAAACATCAGGAGTGTTTGAGGAGTTGCATTTAGGACGCTTCTGTTCCCTGATAGCTTGCACACGCTGAAATGGCCAGCGCAACATTTCCAGTTCCAAAGTCCCCCTGCAGTAAAATATCATGAGCCAGGGTCATGACCATTTGACAGAAATAATACTCCTTGCCTTGGGGGAAACTTTTCAAGGATTTCTTACCCTGTTGTTCCCTTTGTATAGGCAGCACAAGGCCTATACTGAAGATCAAAGGGAAGTCACAAATGGCACAAGATGCTGCAGAGCAACACAATATGATGATCATGATCCAATATGATGAGTACATAATAGATTTTTGTTGATTTTGATCACGATGAAAGAGCAAGTACTTTCTTTTTACCATGTCAGACACAAAGTCTCACAGAAAGGAAATCTAGGCAGCTAACATCCCAGGAGATTTGACTTTTGCTAGCTAGGTTCTTGACTGATTTGTTTAGAAAAAGAGAAGCAAATCAGCAGGTTGATTGTGAAATTTCTACTGTATGATTAAAATCCTAGCATTAAGAGATTTTATTCAGCAAAGAAAGTGTCGTCAGGAGCCACAGATCTGTTCTGTCAGGTTGGAAGAGAGGGCTTACTGACATCAGGGGCAGTGCCCAAACTGCCTTCTGTGATTTTGTGACTTCTTTTTCATATGTATGGAAGAATTCTGTGGGGTCTCCCATCACCGTTTTTGCTCCTGATTGTTCTCAATGAAAGTGATCCTGTCCATGCAATGAAAGGACAGCTAACTCCTAGGCACTAGGACATTTTCAGGCAGGGCTTTGCAGTGCAATTGAAAAGTGATTCCTAATTCAGAAAATTTCTGAGAGACACAGAAATGTAGATGGTTCTAAACAGCTACAAATTCTCTGCTGTTGATGTTGTTTCAAGGTAATGACCAAATTCTGATGAAAATGAACCTAGCAACAGTAAGCAATAATATAATTTCTTCAAGTTTTAATCATTCTTTCATAAAAAGTCTCTTAAAATGCATTATTTTTGAAAACATTTGGTAGTGAACTATGCATAAGTGATCATAATGACATATCAGCCTCTTAATTTGTTATGTCTTTCTCCTACCCAAGAGTCCAATGACTTTGAATATCAAAGTCTGTCCCATTTTTATCTTGAATTAAGCTTCCATTTAGCAGCCAGTCTCATGCCTTATGAAATATTCCATTCCATGTGTTATACGGCTTTTTCACAAAGGCTTTTAGGAGATTGCTAAAATATTCCTTCCCTTTGTTCCAATCTTTGTTGTGTATTCATATATATATATATTTATTTATTTATATGTATGTATCCATATATATGTATAATAAACTTCTCTTTAGGGTATTGTGTGTGTATTTCATAAAAGAAAGCACATTACAATACAAACAAACTGACTTTATGGTGGTCTTGCAGAAACTCCTGCCAAGCAAAAGAATAAATAACAGCTGTTTTAATCAAAGCCAAATTTAAAAGATAAAGCTTGAATTTAAGTGACCAAAATCCCAGAAAATTGGGTGAACGTAATGCCCACAGAAAGAGATAATGAGTCTAATGGTATGCAATGAAGTTGAAGGCAAATTTTCATACATCTCTGTGACTTAAAATCCTAAGTGTCACCTTCAAAACCAAGTTTGAATGCAGAAGTATTTACTCTAAGTGTAAGTACATAGGGTGTGTGCTCTAAACTCTTCAATTGTTTCTGAAAATGAGAGTTAGGTGACTGCCCCCCTTAGTCTCTTTTAGATGCATAACCTGTAGTCACCTGGAAGACCAAAAAAGATACCAACCCAAGCAGTGGCTGAACACCAAGCAAGGATACCAACTGAAACCAAAGAACTAGAGTTATAAACATGATTATTCCCTTATTTTACTGAAAAGCTATCTAGTGTCTCTGTTTTGGATTAAACATGTGAAGAAGTGTTAGCCTGTTCAAAATCCTGTGGAAGCATTTTGAATCAATTGTAACTGATGTAAATATAGCGCTTGACTGGAAATATTCCAGAGTGAGAGAGCTACAACAGTTCAGCCAAGATGCATTATATCAAAAGCATGGATAAGTAATTCGGTGTCCTCGTGGGAAGGATAGCATTACAGCTTCACAACATTCATAAAGTGCCTGTGTTGTGAAAGATCTAATGCGATCATTAAAAGATGGATGAATGCCCTGTGAATCTTCACTTCCTATCATGGATCATGGCTCTTATCTAGGCAGGAGTGGGAAGAGGAGTATGTATTCATGATGACAGAGGACACAACAACAGCTTAGTTGTACTCATTTGACGTGAGCATATGAGCTTTCAAACATGATTTACTATGTTTGCATAGCAATATTAATTACTTTTTAAAGGTTATCCAGCCAAGAATATGTACAGGGTTGACAAAGCTCATCTAGAAACTTCAGCCAAGCTCTGTAGGACTTACAGAAGATTAGCAGTTCTATTAGTCACAGTGTACCAGACTTTTAAATCATGAACTATCTTTCGTACTTATAATCCTCTTCAGTGGCAAAACATCTGTGTGATTTTAGAGATACCACTTCACCTTCATCAGTAATTCTTATCTGACAACTTCTTGGTGCTCCTGTTATGATGAATTAGCACTTGCCCATATTGTTAATTAAATGCCACAGGGGGTAGCTGTTACCAAATTCTTGATCCTGCATCTATCATCCACCACATGATGTTTTTTGACATCTGGGTTCAGATTCCCAGCTGTGACTGAGGAGCTCTGAACACAGACGAAGAAGTAATTCTCCAAAGTCCTTTTTCCACTCTCCCAAAAAGAGTTGGTGCAAGCCCAGTACAGCTTAGAAGAAGTGAGAACGAACCAGTAACTGTCAAAATAGCCAAGAGTAATACCTTCCTGTAATACATGATGTTTATTAAAGGTAGTACATCCTGGCATGGTTCTGGACCATCTTGCATTAGTACTTCCCAGGAAAACATGAATGGACATTTTGTACCTCTGTTAAGATGCTTGAAACTAAGATAATAGTGTCCATCTATATCTTCTGTCTTGAAGACTTCCTTTCAATGAGGGCCTATTTTCCTCAGAAATTTCCAAGGTCTACATCTTACTTCCCCAAAGTCAGTATTAAGAGACATGAACTTCCAAACCTTATACATAAAAGTCATTTGCCTGGTTTCAGCAGGGCTGCTTGTAGGATTCAGAATTATTCAAATCACCAAAGAACTGCAAATGAAGCACCATATTTTGTAAATATTACTAGTCTCTAGCTCCAACAGCTTCAGGAACTGCAATGTATTCGAATAGCTAGCTTTGAAATACCTGGTATGTTGCAGCTTCCCTCAGAATGTTTATGGATGAAATATATGTGATAAACCTCTAAAATAAAATAAGCAGGAGAAAAAAGAAAAAAAAGAAAAAAAAGAAAAAAAAAGTAGTTGAGGGAAACCAGAAAGATGCTGTATACCATGAGCTGGTATTCCATTTAAAAGATGATTTTTCTTATTCTGTTATTTGCTTTTTTTATAGACATTGTAGAGAAGTGTAACCTAGTCAAACATTTCCAGCTCTCACTGGAGTCCAAGGTGTTTGGAAGCATCACTGATTCTTTTGGCTCTTTACATAGAAAGGTCATTTTTTTTCACAGTCACATAGTACAAACATTCAAACAAATTAGAAAAATACCATTTTAAATTCAGGGTGTTACCTTGACTATTCCCATGAAGATGTTCCTTCTCTCTCTTTATCATGAACCTAGAAACCACTTTAAGATCACAGAAAATCTTTTATACCTCATTGATAGGAACTCTATAACGGAAGTATAAGAAAATGTGGTTGTTTTTTTTTTCCTTTCACTTTTCATTCTTATGTTGAAGTCTGGAGAATACAATAAAGTAAACTTGATTTTGTAGTCAATTGTTTCCCCTGCAAATGGGAATGTCTGTTGTTTGGAGAGCTGTGATCTTGTACTTGGTGTTCCCTGGCTGTTGGCTTTATCTCCTTCAAATTTACCTTACATTCTTCAGCTTTGCTCTGTCCTCTCTTCTGGTTATATCTCCCATCATCTCACCATGACCCTTCACTGTACAGATAATGTTATCAGACTTATCTGACAACTCAAGAGCTTCCTGCCAACACTTTTCTGTGCCTACATTACAAATGAAAATTCTCTAAACAAATCTCCAACAGGAGTCTACTACATCCTTTTCTTTAAATTCAGCTTTGTCTTTATGCTTGCACAGTTATGCTTATACAGGCATTGATGCCCCGATGGGAAAGGTTACCAAACAATATATCATTTAATTATAATGTGAATGAAACACCCTAAATTTTTGAACACAAAGAAGACAAGTGAATTAGTGAGAAATTAGGTGTTCATTGTTTGCCTCGCAAATGTTGGTCAAAAACCTGTTGTAATATAGCTTACTTTTTATGGTTTAAAGATGAAACTTCCATTGGCTTCAACAGAGTCATAAGAATTTACCTCTGTTAATATGGCCTAGCTGTTTGGGATTTTTTGGTCATTTATTTTTTTAGAATGCAAAGTATGCTTTGACTCTGAACTTTTTTTTATAAATATTTAGAACTAGTTGGAGAGAGATGCTGGTGCGTGACTTTTCCTGATAAGGAAATATGACTGTCAAATACCATTGGAGAAAGATGGGGGAACACACCCATCAGCTGCAGTCTCCATCCCTTGCCTGGTGTGTCAGGTCCCCCCTGTGCTGCACTGGTATCTCTTCCATGCGGCTGCGTGCAGAGAGCCCTTCTCAGATGCTCTCCTTGCTCCACCTCTACTTGAGGTTCTCACCCAGCCCAGCAGCACTCACCTTCTCGAAAACGGAAGAGGTAGGGAAAGAGGAGGGTTTGGGGATGGCTGCAGGTGGATTGAAAGGGAGATAGCGGTAGCAATGAGGCTTCATTTGCCTCAAGTCATCCAGAATAAAATCACAGACTATTTTGGACATTAACAAAAGCAATCAACAGGCAACACACTGAAAATCTACTTTTCTGTATTTTCTACATTAGCTGATATATAAACATTGTTCTTCAGATAAAAATAGGGACATAGTGCTTTGAGATAACTCTCCCAGATACCTCATCAACACTTTTTTATTAAGCACTCTTTAACAAAAGAACAGTCTCTTCAGCAAATTTGGGACTCTTTCCAAAGCAACTCGTATAATCGTTACAAATGTGCTTGAGTGGCGAAAAATAGAATTATGCACACATCTTGATTTGTATTTGGCTACAATATTTTCCAGCAAATTTTTCATTCCTTCTCACTGATTCAGTGTGCCGCAAAGTACAATACACTATGGAAAATACAGTCCGAGTGTTCAGAATTGCCTGACAGCCAACCCAGAGCTGCAGAGAAAAATTTAAATGGTGAGAAGTAAATTTGTTCATGCAATTTTTGTAATCTGTAATAACTTCAGCATTAGCAGTACCACAAAGAAGGATGTTCTGAGTTTAACATAAGGGATAAATTAAACCAGTGAGGTTGTAAAAGTTTATAGCTATCTGAAAATCTGATCCAGGATGTTAATAGTGACAATGTGAAGTTGCTCCACACTCTGATGAAAGATTTAGCAGTATCTTCCCAACATAAACATTGTTTTTCAATAAAATAACTTTAAATGTTTAGCTTAAAAAATTCAAGGTATTTCAGCATTTCAACATTACTTCAGTCCAGTCCTGTGAATACTAATTAGTATGGTGTTCAAAATGTTTTCTGTGGATTGCAGGGTAACTGATAAAAGTCATGACCAAAATGTAAATGAATACATTAGAGACATTCATATTTTGTAGCTTAACCATCTCCCCCCATACAAATTAAAACATTTAAAGAAAATACACTGTCTTACGAAAATAAGTACAGCTTGTTTGCTTAGTTCCTGAAGCCTTCAAAAAAAAGCATTTACTTAAAAGCGTGCATTAATTATAGGAAGGGACAGAGCAACAACTGGAGTTCACTGAAAGCAAAGCACATGGAAAACTTCAAAGACATTTTGCATGACATCAAGCTCCCATTTAGTTTACATGTTCACTCTCTGGAAGTATCTGCCTCCCTTCTTTGGTTATATTAGGGGCTTAAAGAGCTTACACTTGCAATGTATGTAATCACATTAGAAGCCTTCCAATAGATAGTATGGTCTAGTTCTTTATGCTGTTTGCTTAATTCAGCTAAAATGACTGCATTTGTCTCTTGAAGTGCTTCAGAGAGACAAAGTCCTATAAATACTCTGAGCTCATTAACGATAATAATCATGCTGGTTGAAAGGATAGGTCCTTTAATAATGCCTAAAGTAAAAATAAGTAAATATTCTTCCACAGTTACCACATCGATGTAGGCAACATTAGGAGGTGTACTGAGAGCTGTAGCAAGTTTGACCCCTTATATTTCAGTGCTTTCTTCATGACTGACAAGTATTTTCATATTTCTTTTTCTTTAGAATATCTAGTTTGCTATTTTAGAGCCAAAAGTCTCTTAATGCTGTCCATTTTACATCCCCTGTGGGTTTTAATTGGTTTGCTTCTTTAATTGTTGGATGATTTAAGCTTCATCTGAGTTCTCAAACCTGTATATTTCCTGTAGTTTTAACTGTATCCAGTTGTTTTGTAAATAATGAGTCTGGCTAAGTGTGAGTTGTTGACAAAGGCTTATCAATTTTATCGTGAGAGAAGACCCCTAGTCTGCACACTGCCCCACACCCTCCTAACCTCCTTAGCATTTGTAGTTGCACATGCACACATGCATAGTGGCCTGACATACTCCAGTGGGCTTGAGATGATGTGATCCTCCGGGAGTGCTTACACAGCTGTTGCTTACCTTAGAAGTGACACTGCCAGGGCAGTAGGAAGCAAAAGAGAAATACAGCTTTTCCACAGCCTTTTGTGAGAGTTTCCTCACTGCCACAGACAGCTGTCTGAGGACGAACCATGTGAATGTAGCAAAGAATATTGGCCTTGGTGCAGTATCCTAATTTAGATAGGATCTAATGCAATTGTGCTCCCCCTTTTCATTTTCATTCATGCAATTCTGCTTCATCTTCCCTTGCTACCTGGGGTAATACACTAGGTATCTGCTTGCACCCAGCTGCAGAATGAAATGTGTCTGCCTTATCCTTACCATACAGCTTAATCAAGCACTTCATGCCAAGGACTGGTATCTTATAGTAGTATATTCAGGGTCATCATAGATCTTGATTTCAAATTCTGCCCAAGTCAAATCTGAAGGGTTTGCCTTGGATTTTGGGGTGCTCAGCTACCTAGAAGTCACTCTGGATGACTGCCAGACAGATGGAATTTCTAGAGCCATCTACTCAATATGAGTAGATGAACAATATATTCAGTGCATGGGCATTGAGCCCAACGCTCCTGGAGGTTCTGATCAGCACTAAGGTGTATGTACAGTGAACTGACAGATTCACTGGGTTCAGTGTTCAGACACAAAACATTTGTACTATACATGCACAATAGATCAAATATTTTCTGGTAGCGTGGGTTGTACTAAAACTACGGTACGTGGCCCATGTGCATATGTTTCTTCCTCAAAAACCTTGGTCTGCCCTAGATATGTGGATTTGTTTCATAAAAAAAAATTAATTGGGTTTAAGCAAACACCAACAGAACAGAAGAATTTGTCACATTTAACAACAGAAATGTGTTAGAAATTTTTACGATGTTTAAACTGGCTGCACACAACCACAACTTTGGCCTGCTGTAGGTCATGTCTAGATGGATTTTATCTTGTCCATACCTATTGAAACTTACATCTATTATATTCTGCCATGATCTGCTAAATCTTAAGAATTCAAAACTAGTGTATCATGCTGCCTCTTAATCTATAAGAAAAGAATTCTTTTCCAATTCACTTGGGAAAAAAAAAAAAGGGGGGGGGGGGGGGGTAACAGAACATACTCTTGTTAGTGTTAATCATTTGGGAATCCCTTCTGCCCTTTAGAAACAGCCTTGTTAGGACAATGAAGACAAAATAGAGTCACTTTCAGATTTTGACAGACACATTGAAACTATGTAGTGCACATAGTTCTCAGTTGCATCAAGCCAGCTCTGAAATGATGTGATTGCCAGTGTGGAGGGGAGGTCTGGGTCATGTCCCCAAAGGTCATCATTGCCAGCAGGCAATACCTAGAAAGTATACTCCCGCACTCGCCTAGCTCAAAGGGTCTGATTGTGAGAGCCCCCACACTGACACGCACAAACAGAGAGAGATTCTTCTGCAATCTCCATGCTCAGCCACAGAGCAGTCACAATGTGACCCTTGTAGATGGGGGACTTCCGTGCCACTTATGAAAATGTTGCGAAAGAGAGCTGAAGAAGCCAAGGTGAAATGCATTTTTAAATGCTGGCAGGTAACACTGGTGTGTGGACTTTATAGCTGAATGTCCTGACTCCTGCTACTACGTTGCAGGTGAGTAATGAATAAATAAATGAAACTCTTTTAAGTATAGCAAGTCCTTTAAATCTTATAAGTCTTTTCTTTATTATGCCTTTAAGTCTTAATGCTAGTTAAACAAGTCCCTTTGGTCAAAAAAAAAATGCTTGTGGAGACAGAAAAGGATCTTTAAAAATAAAATGAATAGTTAACAGAAGTATATTTTGTAGAATGTTTTGTAGAATACAAAGACATACCAAGTACTGAATTCATGTGTTTCCAAGTCTAGCTGATATAGTAATGTGATAACTCTGTGTAATAACTGTTTATTTTCAAACCCGGCTTTGTAACGAAGCAATGAGTTAATATGATTTTGGAGTTCTGTTAAGCAACAGGATGAAAACATTATTACTGAAATTAAGTTGTATTTTTCTTCTCACTCTGTTGCAAGAGAGGCTCAGTGACACTTCAGGGAAATCAATGAGCATAATATGTTACATATTTGCTATGCTAGATGTTAGAGAAAGAAAGGTAAAACTTAAGGGTCCAACTTTCCTAACATCTGCAAAATAATCAGAAAAAGAAGTACGCAGATGGAGTTGGGGGGATATTGTCTGAGATAGACTCCTCTCTGTAATTAGATGCCACTGAGCACAAAGCAAGCAGACAGCAAACAGCACTGGATCTGGGTCGCAGGAAGGAACCAGAAGACGAGAGATTTGGGGGAAGAGTGCTGCCTAAAAACAAGTCATGAACTGTGAACAAAGATACCATTTCCTCCTTTGCCTACAGCTTGTACATGTTAAAAAAAATAAAAAATAAAAAAGGAAATATTGGTACATGATTGCTTCATAAAAATTCAGAACAGACAAAAATGTTCATAACAAAAAGGAAGAAATGTTTTTTTTCTTTCTCAATGCAAGGTAACATCCCTTTTTTTACATTTGGGAAAAGCTGAGCAGAAATAGAGTAATTATTTTTTGTCAAAAGTTTAACGTCCCTTTTTTTACATTTGGGAAAAGCTGAGCAGAAATAGAGTAATTATTTTTTGTCAGAAGTTGGTGAGTCGTTATGATAAACTGAAAAACAGAAAGACTGGGGACAGAAAACTGGATGGTACTCTGCCACTGTTGTGTTATGAAGGGGCTACTGACTTCACTGGGCTGACTAGCTACACTGATAGAATGATTGCAATATGAATCGGTAGCTCTTGGTGTTAAAATGACCGGGAGAATTTACTTTCTTCACCTTCCCTACTCCTGTAAATGCATCTAATTATGGTGAAGCAGGTTCAGAACCTGCTGAATGGAGTGAAACACGGTGACCCACAAGAGTTAGATGTCCTGTCTTTGTGTAAACAAGGATTAAATACTAGTTTTAACTACAAGGTGTCTTTATTGCTCCTCATCTATTTTGTGGATTCTTTACCACACATTACTTAATTAAACTGAAAACATAAGCCTAGCTTTATCATTAGTCAGCCTGGGAGCAATCATTAGGTGTCACCGAACCAGCTCTTCATGCGGTTTGACTAACCTTTGCTTTGGGGATAGGATAAGAATTGCTCATTGGATTTGACATGGCTATCCCAAAATCAATGTGTGCTGTCAGACCCTGAGAAGCTCACTTTTACGTGATACACAGAACATAAAATGTAAGTTCAGTAGGCCTGCTTTGCTATTGCATTCCATCAGCACTGCAAACACAACACCAGTGCAAACCTGGAGTCACATGGTGTGGAATCAGCTTCCTTGTGCCCAGTGGAAATACCCAGGTTTGCAAAAAACTTTCCATGGAAAGCCCTCTACACGATAGCATCATGTTTCTCCTTACTCGCACTCTTTAACTCTTTTTTTCTGTGACCAATGCCCAGCAATAGAGGTGTTTTTTTGATAACATTGGCCATTATAGTATACTTTTGACTCTTTTCAAGTATTTGTGTTTGTGTGTTGGTATTTTTTTTCTTCTATTTGCATCCTGAAAACAGTTTCAGCTCATTCAGTGGAGTCACTGTAGTTCTGTTTCATGTTTTAAGATTCATCCTTTTCTCCTAGCATTTTCCATCTAGGAAGCCAGGATCTGAGATCCCTTTTGTATTGAATTTTAGTCAGCCTTCCAGATTAGCTCACCACTGCATCTGTGTGTGAGGGAGCAAATGAAATGGAGCATGAACTTCGTGATTGGTACTTGTCTAGCAAGACTGCTGTTCAGACTTTCTGTAAGAACAACACTTGGCTTAGTAGAAAAAAATATATATATATTACCCTTGTAAATGTCTATACAGACACTGAGGAAAAGGACAAACAAGCCAGAAAGCCTAGAGGGTGAGAAATCTATTGGGAGCACAGGTTTTCTGCTGCCAGAGTTCCCAGGTGACAGGCAACCTGTGCTTGTTGAGCTGTTTCTGAGACAGGCTTGCTCAGTCAGTGCTCATTGTGTCCTTCAAGAATGAATTAAAAGCAGTGAAGAATATGCTTTGCTTCCTTAGTAGGATTTTTTTTTTTCCTGAAACTGTTTTTAGCGGCTTTGGTTGGAGGAAGTGGAGACAACTACCATTATCACATAAAAGAAAGACCACTTCCTCCAGCACAGAAGCTCCAGGTATATGGGTCAAAATGGCAGCTGGAGATCTTTTCAAACAAGTCAGTTTTTAATAGCAAGACTCGGAATAATTGGAGAAGGTTTGTACCAGACCAGTGGGAAGCAAGGTTCAGTTGTTTACCAATAAGGATAAAGCATCTCTGCCTGATCTTTCTTGTTACGGGAATTTCACACAGTGTGATTTTATCTGTACTGAGATAACAAGTCTCAGATATGAGGTTCTCAGGAGACTTTGTTCAGTTGATTTTCCAAATAAGCTCCATACTTTTAATATTGTTGTAAATGCATGTTGATTACCCGGTAACCTTAGACGTATTTGGTAAAGCTGGTTGTCACAGCAGTTGTTGCCAGGCTACATGGTCTGTTTTGCATTTAGCTTTTTGGTATGGTAATATTACAAAATAACATACTCACTGTGGGGAGAAAAGAAACAACCCACAAAGCCTCTTTCATCCTAATATGGTGAAATAAAAAGCATTGGTTTGAGTTAGCTGAAGTGCTGATGGAGTCAAAGCCCAGGGATCAGTCTGGTGTGGTGCCCGAAGAGCACAAGGGTCATGGTCAAGACTCACACTGGGAGGGCAGGAAATGTTTAAATTCCCTGACCATGACTAAATGATGGGAGGCAGCAATGCTGTGAGGGAAAAAGCCCTCTTCTCATCCCAGCACGCCTTCGAATCCCGCATGGTGAGAGCGTTTCTTCCTGTGAGTGCTGCTGCAGGAGCTCCGGGCTGCGCTATACAGCAGATGGGTGGACTTGTTTTAACAAGCATTTAGAACAACACTAATATCGGTTACCCAGTGGGCAGCAGCCTGGGGTTTTCGGGCAGAGCCCTGGGCTACAGAGGAAGCCGAGGAGGGACAGGCTGTAGCGGGAGGTCAGCACCCACCACCCGCCTGACATCAGCCCTTGCTGTAGGCTCTCTGCTTGTACAGCACGGGGTGGAAAGGGGCCCCAAATGTCTCTGGAGTGCCAGGAAGCTTTGCCTTTTTCCTTATTTGTGTTCGCTATCACCTCTTAAACAAAGGAGCGCAGCTTTTCGTAGCAGTGAGTGATTGGCTGGTGGGAGCTGTTTCCCCGTCCTGGCCACCTCCCGGCTGAAGGCACAGAGTTTTCCCGGTTGCTTCTCAGGGGTTAGGCTTCTCCTAACTAAGACCTCTGCTTAGGGACACTCGGCACAGTATTAACTCACGATATCTGAGCGCTGCAAAGCTTGAAGTTTTGTTTCCTTGCTGGTGGTGATGCAAGGAAGGCAGAAAAGCAAACCCAGAAAACAGAGGTCCCACAACCTCCAGCAGCGAACTCCAGCAGTTAGGGTTTATCAGGTACCTTGGTCACATGAGGCTTCACAAACAAACACCAGCTGAAGATCTCACGTCTCCCCAGCGGGAGAGCTCCTCGGAAAGCACGCCAATAGCTTTAACCACATTTGTGTCGTAAATTCTTCTCGTATTTGGTGACTGGGGCTTGTCCTAATTAAAACAACAAGAGTTTCAGTAATGTGTTTAAAAACAGGCAGTCATTTGCTGTTTGTGAGGAAATAAGAAAAAAAAAAAAAAAAAAAAAAAAAAAAAAAAAACTGAAGATGGTACCTCTTTTTCTGGGGGATATTTGTCTCCATAGCACAACAGCACATTTTATTCTGCTGAAATATTGCCACTTGTCTGAAAGCTTTGCCTGTCTGCAGCCAGCTAGCAGCACGTGGGCAGGTTTGGCAACCAAATTGTCCACATCACACCCCCCTGTGTTTGGAAAGAGGCAAAGGCCTGAGCTTTGCTTTCATCAAGCACTGATAACATCAGAGAAGATGGATTTGTTGTGCTCCATTGTATCCACTGCAACTTCCCAACCTTGGGCTCAGACCTAACGCATAGAGAATTGCCTGGGACCACCCAGATGATGGGAAGAGGCTCCAGGAACCTCAGGAAAGCAGGCAGCCCTTCGCTGGGCAGGGGGGATGCAGCAGCAGCCATGCAAACAGGGAAAAGCATGTCCAGTTGGCTTCATTAAATAACACAATGTTTGTACATCCATTATGAGACCTTGGACAAGAGGGGAAACACTGAGAAGGAAGTGTCTTTTTCTTTTTTTTCTTTTTTTAATGGAGTAAAAGTAATGTCTGTGGTTTTAAACAAAGGGCTGTTGGCAGGATGATGCCATAAAGGAAAGGAAGAGAAAGGGAAACCATATTTGAATTAATTCAGATAAGTGAAGGCCAGAAGAGCTTATGACATAATTTTCCATTAATTCATGTAGTCTAGCTCTCTGCCATAATTATGTTACCTCCTGACTCCTTTGTTGGTTGGTATTACTGTTTACTGTAATTACTGTAATTACGCTTACAAAAGCTGCTCATAGTATTGCTGTTTTAATAATGTGAAAAAACAACGTTAGACAAGACTTTAGTGGTGGGTATTTCATAAAATTTTCTATGAAGTTGTGTAACTATCTTCAGCTGTAAGAATTTACAATGGGAAAAGACAAAAACAAAGGAACAAGAATCTAATTTCTTGGTTTACTAAAAATCCTAAAATAATTCAAGGAAAGGAATCCTTATGTTGAATCATAACTTGAAATTTGATTTTTAGTGAATCAATTTTCTTTAAAGCTTAGATCAAAACCTTCCATTTGGCCTGAAACATGATTTCAAAAACAAATTTTGTTAAAATTTATTTTAATTTCATTTAAAAAAAAAATGAGTTATTTTAAATAGGATTTTCAAACAGAAAAGGTAACTATTCTTCTGAATTAAAGTATTTCATGTGTATTTTTTTCTTTATAATATGCACAGTTACTGAAGTCAAGATAAGTTTGTAAAATATTTCAATGTTCCCAAGTCTAACTACTTTTCCCCGAAGAAGTTTTCACTGAAGAATTTCAACAAGTAAGCAAAGAAAGGAAGAGAAAGAAAGAAAAACTGAGACACAAAAAAGTTAAAATATTTTCTCATTGCCTCATTAGATGGGTGGCAGAGTTAGGAAAAGAAATTGAATATCCTGAGTTCCCCTCTAGGGTGTAAACCACTAAAAGTCATTAAAGAGATAAATTGTTAGATGCAAAACAAATTTCAAGTCATAACTGTTATGAGCAACAGAGATCATGAAGACCACCAGAACTGTACATATTGCCTCCAACATCTTGTTCCTGCTTTATTGGTACAGCTATATTTGAAGCCCTAGTTGCACATCTTGTCTACATGCTAGAAAAAAGAAAAAAGAAAAAAAAAAGTATATTTATTTCCTATCTCCCTCTCTCTTTTCAGAAAATCTCTTCCTCGCTGCCGAAGAATTAACAGGATGCTTTCCAATGAGTCCACGCCTCCTCCTGCATTCAGTCGCTCCAACTCTCAGGCCTCCATGGACAGCACCTCCATGGAGGACTTCTGGTGTGAAGTGGAGAGCATCAAAGAGAGCAGTGAAGATGGGCCTGAAGAAGCAACGCTTTTGGAATTCAAACCTGCTGATGGTAAGCACGTGAACACCACTTCTTCCTCACACCTTGGCTTTGCCTTGTCTGATCAGTGATGCCCTGATCTCCTTCCCACCCAGTATGAGCAAGATTAAAATACAGACTAGTTTGAGCCAGAAAAGAGAGGCAATAAATGAAAACTTTATCTCCAGCATTAAATAATCTAAACCAAAGGCTAAAAAGGGAGCAAAAAGTTCATTTAGTATATTGGAATTTTCCACTTTCTGGCTTTTGGTAGGATATAAAGCAGAAGTTATGAAAGTCTTGGAGTAATTTTTGGTTAGATATCATTTGGTGCTATCAGAAATTTGATAACTGCCTGTTTCTCTGAGATTGCCCAATGTAGATGTAATTCAAGGAGAGGTTAGAAATGAGTTTGAATACACAGATGCCTATGTCGTTCAGCCTCTTCACTCATTAAAATTCATTGATCACTTACAAAAATTATGCTGAAGGTATTATTACTTCATTCTGTTCCCTTAACATTTTCACCTCTCCTTTTTCATAATGTATTTGGAATAACATGCAATAATTTGCATTAGCTAGTTGTTATGCAGTTATGTGTTAGATGATTTGATAACATCTGGAACAGCAGTTCTCAATTTTTTTCCAGTTACGACCCCACTTACAAATGCATTATATCGTGCAACACAAAATAACAGCTCCTACTATAGGGTGAAACTGAATTTCTTCTGGGGTCATGACCCACAGATTGCTGCAGCCCTTTTGTGATCATGACCACGAGCCTGGGAATAACTGAGCTAAGGATAGATTTTGAAAGAATAGTGTATTCTTTCCATGCAATTAGTAACATGAGTGACGGTGTATTTTCTTACCTTTACATGCAATAGGATGTCATTCATTCTGCTACCAGGAAAAAAGTTGAAAAGGGGGAAAGGGTGCTACTTTACTCAGCAACCAAAGTGTAACCAGTCATGATAAGTACCCTACACAGGGGTATCTAGCTCCAACTATATATTGTTCCCATGGGGAATACCTCCAACTCACTAGTTCCAGGTAGAGCTCTCTTGGGAAACCTCTGTTTACCAAAAGTCGCAGTCTGCTATGAGGGCCACGATCTGTCAGCTTAAGTCTAAACTGCACTTCTTTGTGATGGTCTGTGGTCTCATAAAAAGACAGATCAAGGTGTAATATTGAAACTTTTTGGTTATTGTTATAGTAACTCAGAAAAGCAATCTGCCTCAATCAGTTTGACCTTATTGGGGAAAGGTGCCCTTGAGGCTAAAAGGCTCTTGGGTGCACTCGGCAAAAGTATTGCCAGCAGATCAAGAGAAGTGATCCTTCTGCTCTTCTCAGTGCTGGTGAGGCCGCACCCGGAGTGCTGGGCTGGCCAGCACAAGAGAGACCTAGACATACTGGAAAGAGTCCAATGGAGGGTTACAAAGATGTTGTAGGGACAGGAACACCTCTCCTATGAGGAGAGGCTGAGAGATTTGGGACTGTTTGGCCTGGAGAAGAGAAGGCTCAGGAGGGGATCTTAGCAACATGCCTAAATACCTGAAGGGAAGGTGCAAAGAAGATGGAGCCAGGCTCTTTTCAGCGGTGCCCAGTGCCAGGACAAGAGGCAGTGGGCACAGACTGGAGCACAGGAGGCTCCCTGTGAGCACCAGGCCACACTTGTGTGCTGTGCAGGTGGCAGAGCACTGGCACAGGCTGCCCAGAGAGGTTGTTGGGTCTCCTCCTTTGAGATCTTCAGAAGCTGCCTGGACATGGTGCTGGGCACGCTACTTGAGGAGGCGGTTGAAGTAGGTGACCTCCAGAGGTCCCATCCCACCTCAGCCATTCCGTGAAAACTCCTGTCTGATCATGCTCTGCAGCTTGGAAACCCCAGAAAGCTGAGATTGTGAACCTCATGGTGACTCCTTCATGCAGCTGTCAACATGAACAGTCTGTGACTTGTATCCAGTGTCGGGGGAAGGTCGCATATCTGTGAGGTACCAAGCCAGTTAAATTAGCAGGACAAGGCAATACAGGAACCCATGTTCCCAGTTCTCACAAGCTTCTCTGTTGCTCTCATCACTGCTGAACTAAATCTTCACAACAGTGCAAACTGTGCTGCAGTCCCATGTTATCCTTTGTCTGATTATGCCTCATTAAATTACATTGATTTTTTCCACTCTGTCGTGAATTAAAAATGAGACCACAATGTAAACTACAATACATCTCCACACTTCATTTACCTTCATACTGTTGTTTTAAACACATATATATTACATACACCCACACACAACAAGGGAGTGCTTGTACTACTTATTAACTTCAGTAAAATATTCAGTCTGAGATTATAAATCTTGGAAATAATCATGAGTTCTATTAAGCTACTAATAGGATAATACTCCTTGCCAAGGATCAAAACACTGGAAATTGATGTGGAAGTCCCCAGGATAAAATTAAAACAAATATTCGTCACCCTGTTGAGATTTCTTTGAGAGGAAGAGGTGCAGAATCCTTAGGAAGGAACCAACAGGGTGGCAGCAGCCAGGCACCAATGATATTGTCAAAGCCATAATGCTGCTTTTTGCCAGACAACATGTGCAATAGGAAAATATCTGAGCACTTATTCTGTTGACATGTGTAACTAAGGGCAAGAAGAGTAGAAGATCATAATAAATGACACAAGGGATGAAAATGCAGGGAAAGAGGAAGTCATGGGGTGTTTAAGATGGCAGTGACATGCAGAACTCCTTTTAACACTTAGTGTTACAAAGCTGAGATGGTGTGAGTCATTTGGGCTTACATCTGAAATTCAAACAAAGTCACACCTCTTTCCTAGCAGTCTCTAAGTGAAGGAAAAAAAAAAAAACAGAGAGAGAGAGAGAGAGAGAGAGAGAACTACCAGCCAGAGGGAATCCTCTTTATTATCTGTTTATCTTCTGATGGAGCAGAATCAACCAGTGTCAAGACCATGCTGTGTAAGTAGCTACCACTGTAAAAATAATGTTTTGTAAAATGATGTGATTTTATTAGCCCTCATTTAAACCTATTTTCATAAAATTTTGAGGATTTCTAATGCAGGAATTCCTTCTCTGTAATAGTTTTACTCCTTTGGTTGTTGTCGTTATTTCTTAGCCTATTGTCTGTGAACAGTTGGAAAAGGAAATGGAAAAAAGCCAGAGAAAACAAGTCACAGGGGTGGCTGGTAAGCAGGCAGAATTACATGTCTGCTTTACTATTTTTCATAGCATCATGAAAGCCAAGTTTGATTAAAAACTAAATTCTTGGAAAGAATATGTCAGGACAAAAGCCAAAATGAATATAATTAAGAAAATGGAACATGAATGGATGTGGCTAGAACATCAACATACAGAAATGAAAAGAGGGCTTGTTAGAGTGAGGATGGCAGAAGTACTACAGGTTCAAAACTGACAGAGGAGGAAAAGAAACAGCCAGTCATCCTGTCTGTGAATGTGGAAAGTATCTGAGTGGAGACAAGCAGTTTCATGGGATACAGAACTAGTCACACCCCAGTCTAACACAGAGCTGGGTTTTTAGCAGCAGATATTTTTTTTAGAGCTTTGCAAAGAGACAAGGCAATTAACAATGAAGTCAGTGATGGCACATGTGTAAGTTGCTTTCCCTTGCCCCTGCTGACGAGACCTGTAATTTTCCCTTTTGTATATCTAACTGCCAAAGTGCTGTAAACTGGTGTCCATCAATCTGTCTGCAATCTGGTGGTGTCAAGAAGAGGCAATACAGAAAGAGTGGGAATACCAGCCTGCCATTAAGACCAGTTCTGTGAGAGGAACAATGAGCGTATTGACTAGTTGTTTTACAGAACAGTCTGCAAATTAGTCCATTTCCTCTTTGATGTGTTTATTTGTAATACCTTTCCTTCAGTCAAAGCTGGAATACAATTACTGTTTTGATTGCCTTGTCTCAAACAGCATATTGCTGAGCTAGGATCATTCACAAGCAGAATAAAAATGAAGGCCCTTAAAATCTCCTGTGTGAAAAGAGATTTAAAAAGACAATGATTGTTTACTTCAGAAAGCAGATAAATAAAATGTCAATGACAGCAAAATTTGAAATTACAAAATGAGTCAGAGAAGGTAGATTGGAAGTTTCTCCCTGTCCTACAGTGACAGGAAATATTCACTCAACATTACAGTTAGCAAACCAAAACCCAAAGAAAGCAAGCAATGTTTCACACAGTGCATAATCTCACTGTGGAACCAGTTGGGAAGCAGGAATTGAACAGGACTCGATAAGCTATTAGTCACTGGTCTGGGTATCAAGAAACCCTGGGGTGTAGAGTGCTAGCCAGCATTTAACTATTAGAAATTGGATGATATCTAGCATGCAAAGTTAGCTATTTCTGCACATTCCACCGCTGCCTGCCTTCTTTGATACCTACCCCTACTTCCTCATTAGTGGGTGGCTCTGGCTCTTAATCATCTTGTCCAAAACAAGGTATTAGACTATGTGGACATCGACCTTTTCTCAATGTGTCATCTTCATAAAGCGTGTGGTTACTAGCTAGCTGGCTGAGGATTTTTATGCATCTTAAATCTTCTCATCCTTCATGCGGAAACACATTATTGTATTGTATCACTACTTCAGTATTTTTGCTTATTTGAAATGGAATGACAGCTTAATTTTCACCTGCCAAATGGTTTCATCTGTTATGATGTGGTTTAAGTGATAGCTGAGGGGTTTTATGCTCTTGAATGAAGGGTTAGCTTTTAGCAATCTTACTATATCACGCTAGGTACTCTGCTGCCTTCTTCACATGAAAGCGTTAATGCACAGTTTACAGATACCTCCTCTGTTCTTCTCCAAAGTGTCTCCTGTGCAGAGACTGCCAAAATGAAAGCTGGCAGTATGTTGACAAAAATCAAATTAGCTTGCGCTTGTGGCCTAAGAAAGTTTAGGCATGAAGTCTTCTCAATGCAGTGATCCTCTGTGCCACCTCCATTCCTTCTTGCCCTCCTCTCCCTACACATCAAGCCAAGCCCATAACTTGTTCTCTTCCTCCACAGAAGGGGAGCTGGAGGCCGAGTGGCTGCAGGATGTAGGTTTATCTACACTGATCTCGGGAGCTGAAGAGGAGGATGGCCAAGCCCTGCTGTCTACTCTGACCCGAACACAAGCTGCCGCCGTACAGAAGAGGTACAACACCTACACGCAGACCCTGAGGAAGAAGAACAAGCACACAGTCCGTGACGTGCGAGACATCTTTGGCACCAATGACTCTTCTGTAAGTAGCTGATGCATCCATGGAAATGCTTATGAGCTTAATTTTTATGTATTTTGCAAGTAGCTCATGAAGGCTTCTACCAGACAGGAGTTCTTTTCTTCTGACGATGTACAGCCAACCAGTAACAGTTCCTGACATTAAGTCCAGGCTTTTAATGCTGTATTTGCTACATTTTAAGAGGAAGGGAAGAAACCAAATACAATAGATGGCGCACAGTTTTGTAAATAACCTGTAACATAACGTTGTATCTGTTGCCAGCCTTTCTCCTGCAATCTCCTATCAAGACTAACATTTACTCCCTTATTTTTTTGGAAATTGGTGAGTTACTCTTGGCAGTTATTCAAATTTCTGCTGGCTTCTGGGGACACTTGCTATTTACTCAGCAGTCTCAGCGGCGAAGTAAAGCTTCTCTAATGAAGCAACTGTGGTTCAAATATGCATAAGCAATTAAACACCTGCCAGCACGATTGCAACTGGTACACTAGCAGTTACATTTCACTTACATAGCAAACAAAAATCTATTAACAGTCCATTTGTTTCATGGCTTCAGAAACGAGCATTGCCCCTGGTGGCTTCATCCGCTTTTCCCTGAGGATAGCTCTAAAAGCACCAGTTCTCCTCACTTCACATTTTGATTTTGGTGAATGCAGTCACCTGTCTGAATTTAGTCCAAAGCAACATGCATGATTTTAAATGTGTGACTCTTGATATCTTAAACAAGAATGACCAATAAGCTCACAAGTTCACCTTTAAGAATTAAAGTTTTTGTCATTATAAACTTCTAGGAAACACCTTTTGTTTGAAATTGTTTTATGCTTTTTTACTTGTCCTACCTTCTCTTCAAGGCTTGGCATCCTGAATGAATTCAAAAATAAAATAAATAGCTGCATAATTATTTTAAGGTTACAAAAATACAATGGTTGGGGAAATTAATTTTTTTGTCTCCAATTTAAGTACCTGGGTTCTTTAGAACCTCTTGCATATATCCCATAAATATTTCCAGAAGCACCCAGTAGTTTCCTGTGGGCAGACTTTCTTGCATGAGAAATCCTTCGGCACGTTTGCATGAACATTAAAAAGCTGATGGCACTTCTTATTAGATTAACACATTTCTCCTGTTTCAAGTATCTGTAAACCTGAATGCATTTATAGTTTTTAATAATGCTAACAAAGCTTATATTTTGTAATAAATTTAAATCAGCCAAATAAATGTTGTGTCCATTCTCTTGGATGGACACACTATTGATGGTTTTTTGACCTGCTTATTTTTCTCCACTGTTTTTCACTTGCTAAAGGAATCAGAAACTTCTAATCCATTCTCCTTCAAATCATTGTTTTGCCTCCTCAGAAATTCAGCTCACTTACTTGTTCTGCACTTTGAGAACCTGAAAGATAAGGCTGAAGAAGTAATTAAGACTTCTAATTCTTCTTCCCACAGAAATATGCAGTTCTGCAGGGTACTTGCCTAACAGGTAACACAGATGCACAAACACAGCTGCAGAACCCACCAACACCTCTCTCCAACAGACTGCAAAGCAGATTGTATTTCTAACAGCCTGTAAGGTTCCAAACACCCTTTGGGCACTTCAATTGACCATTGCTCCTATCTCTGCTGCTTATTATGGGATTTAGAAAGCCCATCCTAATTATCAGCTCCTTGGGGATGGACGGGTGCATTTTCAGAGTGCAGCAGACCCACATTTTAGGGGATGCTTGTGTCCCAAGCTGAGGTTGACATGTTCTGAGCAGTCTTGTGTGAGGCAGTCCCAGCTGAACGAGTCCCTCATGCTCTGCTGAGACTTTGGACATGGCATTACAACCACTGGTGAACCTTTATGATAAATCAGTTTGGGAAAGCAATCTGGATTTAAAAGAGCACAGCCCAAAGAAGAAGAGGAGTAGGGGACAGGGAGGGCAAATCTTTTCAGCACAGCTGCTGCAGAGTGACCAGTAAAAAGATGGCTTAAAGTGACATGCAGGAGATTCTTTACTCTCCAGTCCTGCTATTTTTTTTTTGGTGGTGGGAGAGAGCAAAGGGGGCAAAAGAAAACGTGTTGCAAATAGCAAAACAGCTCTAATTGCTTCACATAACTCTATAATCCTCCCCATTAGTAGGATGGATTTACACTTTCTTCCCAACAACCTAAGCATTACAGGAGCCCAGAGGGATGGGTCACAGGATGGATTACTCTCTTCTGTGGCTAATGATGAGAGAAGAGGTGACTAGCTCACTGGGGTCACCTGAGATGAGATTTACAGGACGAGTGAAGCTGCATAAATAGTTGTCATCCAGAGGGTGGAGAAAGAGAGAGAGAGAGAGAGAAAAAAAGGGGTGGGGGGGGAGAAGAGAGTGGAAGAGTTTTGCCCTCATTTCTTTTCCCTGTTCTGAAAAAGTCTGTCTGGTAGGCTTTTTGCTATTATTGCCCAGTGGCCAGCCTCTGTATAGGTAGGTCAACACAGAGCAAAGGGGGTCAGGGCAAGAGTGTTCCCTCAGCAGTCCAAGTGGACTGAAATGAAAGCCACATTTCCTTACTTTTTATTCTGCTGGAAAGGTGCAGTGATTACTGAGGGTAAAATCCATCACCTGTGGTACCTTGCCCCCTACTAGAGTACCTCAGTGGAGCACTTTGCACCAGTTGAGGTGCCTCTGCTCTATTTCAGGCAGTCTTGCACTCAACAGGCTCGACTGACAGCCACAGTACAAGGATTTAAATTGGATGGTTTATTAATCACAGTAGCCTGATTTTCCTTATTGCTGATACCCTGCTATTTCCATCAGAAACTATCAGCTCTGCTAGTGCTTAAAGCCTAGAAAAATCAGCAGCAGAATACAAATGGGGAAAAAAAAACACATTGATTTTATTATTGGAGGGAGGAATTGAAGCAACAAGTTCATTAACAGCCCATCCCTGTATGTTGTGATCAACTAAAACTCCTCAAGAGTTCTCAGAGCATTCTACTTCAGCAATGCACGAGAAAATCTTATCCTAATTAAAGAAGAATCACTAACTAACCCAGAGCTATTTGCATGAGAATACAATCATGATGACAGCATGTGGAAATATGAATTAAACCAAAGGACTGGCAAGTTGTACCCTGACTAGAGCTATAAGACTACATCTTTTGCTTTCATTTTCCTTGGCTGGAGGGCTGACAACAGAATTTGGTTGCTTTGGTACTGCAATTAATTGTTTTTACATTTTCTACAACGAGGGTAACTACTGAAGAACTATCTATCTCATCTCCATCTTCTTGCTGTTCTAGTTTCCTCTTCCCATTGGAAATTCCTGTGTACATTATGCTAGTAAACACTGGGCTCATTTTTAGTATCAGATCATGAGAACTGTCTAATGAATCACTTTCGGTCAGAAATCAGGATATATGAAGTCTTGACTTGACAAGAGCCCTAGCCAAACGAATAAATCTGTCCCAATTTAATTAAGGACAAAATTTGACTGTTGGCCTTTCACATTCATTAAGTATGAGCTTCCAAAGCTTTTTAATCTTCATTTTTACTAAAGAAACAACATGGAACTTTAAAATTCATGTAATATAAAGGTTTTATTGCCAGCCCACCCTCTCTTTGTATCATATTATCCTAAGCTTTAAAAAAAAAAAAAAAAAAAAAAATGCTCCTGTTGATCTCATTTAAAAGAGAGTTCCACAAAAGACACAAAGGTTTTTCTTATACTTCCCCTGTGAAGGCTGGGAATTTAAAGCAAGAACATGATGCTTTTAGTTACCCTGATATTGTACATGGCTCATGATATCCATCTGCCAGAAGCTCAAGCAGCCTGCAGGCTCTTGCAAGCACTGCTGGGTGGGAGACAGAGCCGTGCTCTCAACTCCCCTTTT